>NC_056732.1:367136001-367258501 GCF_019279795.1 Protopterus annectens | reverse complement strand
GGTTGCCCTGAAAAGAAGATACATGCCCAGAGAAACTTACCCACAGATAAATAAATAAGTAGTTTGTCAGTTATTGTAGCCCATTTAGACCATCTCTGTCAAACTATGCAAAAAATAAAAAAAGGATAACAAAGAAATTAAATAGAATGTGTTACCTGTTATAAGAAAACATACCTGAGTGCTAATGTATAGCTGCCAGGCTGTCGCTGACTTTCCCGTATGAGGTATGCTCCCTCCATTCCTCCAAGAAGTTCATCAGCTTGCTCACGAGAGATCATCCCATGGAACCTAGAGAAAAGTACAATGGCACATGCACTTAAAGAAGACATTCCATTATGAGAGTTTTTCAGCTGTACTATTAGTGGCATAAGGTAGTTATTTCCACAGCTTCTCTAGTACTGTTGTGGTTTACTTGCCTGATAGGTGCTGTACTGGGAGGGGCTTATCTTGGGGGTGGTGGTGGTGGTTGTGCTTTCGGCGTGTGAGTGGTCCCAAATTGAAACAGGACACATATGATAGTGGCCCCAGCAGTCATCTTAGCTAAAAGGACCAGATGAATATCAGGCTTTTTGGATCTTCATACTGTTATGAAGTTACACAAATATTTCTTGGACACTCATGTCCCTCAACCTTAGACATAAATTTAACAGATAAAAAAAAAAAAAAAAAACAAAGCTCCTGATAATTAAAAATTTGAGGTTTATATCAAGATTATTTTCCCTTTATGCATGGCATATATGGCCATCTAAATACACAGCACACTCCCAATTTCCACCCTCCAAGAACAAAAACGTTCCATAATAAACACACCTGACGAGGTCTCCATACTTGCTTACATCTTTGTTTTTTTTCCCTTTTCTGCTCATAGTACACAGGTATCCACTCCTATGCTAGCTCCATATTTTAAATATGTTTTCAAAATAGTCAGATAACAAGACTGGGTTATGGAACTAACAAGGTAAATGTTTAATGGCAGATCTGATGAGGTGGACTTATGAAAGTGCGGCAGAACTCTGGAGACACCACAGTTGACACATTTTGATAAGGATACTACTAATGTGAACCTGCGTAAATTTAGTTTTTTATGTGTTTTAGATAAGAGAATGATTTTTTATGGAGAATGTGATTTTAATTGCTTTGTATATTTTTAAATCTTTTAAATGTGTTTAATTTTTTTTAAGTTAAGGAAACAATGTACACAATATTCAAAAGAAATACAGAAATGAAACATCCACAGACATCTAGGGACACGCCCTTCTCATAAACGAAGGTGGTCCTAGAGCACTAATGTACTGCCACCTCATCCCTCAGCCCACTGAATCAACAATAAATATTGTTATCTGGCATAGTAAAGTCAGTCTTCTGAGCCATGCTCATCTGCCAAATAAAGGAATTTTAATCCAAAGATCTAAGTAAAAGTCTTCTTTTCAAGAGCCAGTGATAGACCAGATATCTATTCTTCTTTACAAGACAGAGGAAAACTATCAATAACAGGAGCTACCCTCCAGAAACTACCAAGGGCCACTCACAGGAGGAAAGCACACCCACCGCCATCCACAAGATAAGAGCCTTCGGGTACAGCCCCTATCAGGCAAGTAAGCCACAATGGTAAGCAACTTTTTCCTCATCTCCTATCTGTAGGGAATTGAGAACAACACTTGCCACACCAGGACTAAGCAGCATGCTGGTTATTTTTGCTTACAGTTTCTCCAGTAGGAATATTAATGCATTTGTTATAAAACAGGCAGAGTGATCCATGATTAAAAGAAAAATTTTTCTTGTTATAAATCTAACAGAAATATGGTAGCAGTACAACATAAAGTACATCGATTAGAGCAGGTAGAGCATCAGAGTTATGGAAACCTTCAATTTAAATTGCATTTCATGGACAGCTTTTAAAACTGTTTTACTGGCTCTAGGTTGACAAGCTGAATGTAATACAATGAAATGCACACATTGACTGAAAATATGTCCAACAGCAGAACACACAAAATATTTTTTTTTCTGTAGGGAAAAAAATCACATTGTCATACAGAAAGCTGTGCTTCCTATCCCCAGCATAACACAGCCAACTATGATGTCATGTCACCTCAGTGTAAAGGATAGAAAATTCTGTTTTTACTGTCAGCTGTTTTGCTGGCCAATATATGCTTTTAGCCAGATTACATCTACAATTAAAGCAAGCAAGACTGATGGTTCCAATGGCACTCCTTAGAACTGTGAATATAAATGCTTAGTTCTGCTGAATACATATTAATTCTTTGGTTATAGTATCAGAAAGTATACCCTAGAGTTCAATATATACATGTGTATATATATATATATATATATATATATATATAGGTTCATAGGTGTGTACCAGGCTAATGGCTCTGGAGCCTTTACAAGCCTAGCCCATAAGATTATCCTGGCATCGTGCCACCCGATCCCTGGGGTGAATTTTCAGTATGTGTATATATATATATATATATATATATATATATATATATATATATATATATGTATATATATATATATATATATATATATATATATATATATATATGGATTTACCTCAGATTGCCAATGTGCCAGATAATCAAATCCCATTTCATTGACTCCACTTTATCAAATCTTCACTTATTTGAACACCCAGAATAACAGCAATTCACCCAGGGTAAACAACCTCTCAACCACCAGAACAAAACAACAAACACCAAAACAAGTATCCCTCCAAGTGGTGGGGCTTTGCACCCCCTACAACCCCATAACTAAATATACCAACTCTGAGATTGCACTACAGTGGGGGAAGGACAAGGTTCACCATGGTGGCCTAGTGGTTGTCTACCCTGTGTAAATTGCTGTTGTTCTGGGCATTCAAAAAAGTGAGGATTCGATCAAGTGGAGTTGATGAAATGTAATTCAATTATCTGGCACACTGACGGTTTGAGGTAGACCTATATATTAAAATTGATCTAAAACAGCATAAGAATGACACTGAAAATATTGACAGAATATATCTAAACTTAAAAAGATCTAAACTGAAAAACTTCTAAATACAAAATATTAACAAAATGTAACCACATTCAAAACTAATGTTTTTGCAGGGGGACATCCCCCTGCACCCCCAACACCTCCTGGTAATTACATATACCAACTATGAGGTTGCACAACAGTGGAGAAAGGGCACAAACCCTTCGCTAGCATAACTTAAATGGTCTTACTCTGTTTTAGATCATTTTAGAGAAAAAAATATATATGATTATTTAGGTAAGAAAAGTGAAAGAATAGATTAATATATAGACAAAACAAACCTTAAATAATATTAGAGACACCAACCACCCAGACTAAAAAGCAATCTATTCCAGATTAGATATGACAAATGTCCTAGAAAACTGCGGGTATGCCCTTTGCTGCTGAGCCTGCCTGAATCAGTCACTGTTTACTTTCTCTGTATACATATGCTAGATGACATGAAGACATAATGTGTTTAGTTCTATGGACACAGTTTAGTCACTCAGGTATAACAGAGGGATCTCACTGTTAAATGAACTAGCACTCAGTAAAGTAACATATCTGAAAAACATAATGATATCACTAGCGATTTTGTCCCCTTCATAAAAATGATATGATAATAATTATGACAATCAATGGGTTCCTTACTCCTTAAATGGCATCCAACATTCACCAGGCCATCAGTTATGAAAGAAGGCATGAGACTCCTACAAATCACATGACTTTTCCTCATCAGTACTGCCTTGTCAGGACCCTCTTTAAAAGCTAACTAAAGCTGTAAAAGCAGATCACCCAATCCAGAGCAGATATCAATATTGAACTATTTTACACACTTCTGATGTGAGAGTTCATTCTTACTGGCATCACCAGGTATCATATTACTATGTCAGAAATTAATAAATGAAGGGTGTCTTATTCTTCAGATGCTGTTTGAACCTTTGTCCACCATTTCTAAATTTAGGCTGAGACCCCCCCCCCCCCATTTACTCCAGGATAAAATTCAGTCACATAGATTTTTTGAGTGGATTCCCTTATTGTACTTTCATAAAATAACTGCAAGAAAAGATAACCAGTGGCTTAGAACTATTCTCAGTTACAACCAGTGAGTATTAGTGCCTAAGCAAATTCCTAAGTGTATGTAGGGCATTTACAGCTTTCCTGTTTGTCATACCATTTATATGCCCTTAACATCCGGTTCATTTCCTGATCTCAAAATCTACTCAATCCTCATTCCCATTCAGGTTGCTTATCAAAACTGATGCTTGAATCCTCTGATCTTACCTTTCTGTTTCACAGCCTTTCTAAATCCCGGATAAAGCTAACTCCTCTCATGTTAAAAGAAAGAGTCTTGAAACATATGTTCTTCACTGCAACTGCTCGGGTTTGCCTAACAGACAAAATGTACAGATGTCTGGACTGCAGACTGATAAATATAGTACACACACAAAACTCAAGACAGACTGATACATTTTATTTCCCTTTATTAACTCTCTGGCATCTTGGCATTTTGCTTTCATGGAAGAATGTAACATCCCACAGATAGTGGCTTAAATATCATGAAAGTCAAACAGATATTCACAACCAGCATTATTTATTTATTTTACTTTTGTTTACTGGGAAATTCTGACTGGACGCAGGTCCTTTTTCAGTGGATGCCCAGGGAGAAAAGCTCAACATCATGTAAATAATAAATAGAGATACAAAGTTGCAGCAATAGTAAACAACATTACAGGTTGTTGGCTTTAATACAATAACAAGATATTGATTATCAACAGTACATACAGTAAATATTGTAAGTTAAGATAGGTTCTTGTCGTTTCTAATATTAGTAACAAAGTTGTAAAAAATTATTCATTTACTTACTATATATAAGATAAAGTGTTATTATATAAATGCTTCTCTTCAGTTTCATTATTAGAGTCAATATTCATTAAGTATTACATTTAAAAATCACTTTTTTACTCTAAAATAGGTAAACATTATTCCTTACTTCCTTCCCAAGGTAAATTATAGTTAGCCAGCAGTCAGAAACACGGAATCTTACCACTTCCCTCAAGCTGTTGTTTTTTTCTTTTTTCAGATCAGCTGTAACCAAAGTCATTATATTACGTGACTGAACATCACAAAAGTGCTCCAAAATTATTTGCTAAACAGATTTCTTAGTTTGTCTTGTTTATTCCATTTACTGTAGCCTGTTTTCATTTTATACCATTTACAACAGAGGGATGCAAGTAAAAACTTGATTCATTTTTATGCCTAATTCTTTTGATAAATAAAGAGATAAACAGAATCATATTGATATTGGCATCTAATCTTTTAACATTTTCATCCAAACTATACATTTTCTACATGGATGTGTGCTCCTGACATCTTTTCTTCCCATCAGGTAAAACAATTTATTGTTAGCTCTCCTATATGAAAATCTAGACTGGATAGACAATAAAGACTCTGGGGATAAGTCAGAGAGTCACATTCTTCATTTCAAAATTGTTCTGATGTATGTTGAAAAACTTATAAATGTGCTTAAAAATACATTTCCTGTGTATTAGTACTTTTAGGGTTGCCATTTTTTTTCAGTAGCAAAATCACCTTGTAGCACACCTATTTCATCTCTCTTAGTAAGTGAAAAGCTATAGTTTCACCTAAGGAGCCTAAACTGAATTTCTTGTTTAGATTTCTTAAATTTTGATTTTTTTCAGCAATCATTGTTCTAGATGTGTGATGTGTAACTGCCTTTTATTCATCATAAGGCAATGATTCATGTTGATGGAGGGATTAGCATGTCCTTAGCATAAAGGTGTCAGCAGCAGGGTTCCTAGAAAGATTTACTTGCATCAAACTTCCCTGGTTCATCTATCAGTGTGACATCAAGCTAATTTATTTCATTTTTTGTTAACTGGAAAAGGTAAAGAAAGTTCCACCTTATTCCAGGTATACTGTTAACAAACAATGCAGACTCTTCCATAGGTTTAATACAAACTTGCCTTTGGACTAGAAAAAGAAGATAAAACATGTACAGTCTGCCTTGCAGTCTTATAGTACTGTTTTGAGTTCTTAACCCCACCCTGCCTGCAGTATGGGGTCCCACTTGTAGCTAGGACCTGTACTTCTATTTTTCAGGCATTTTAGTCTGCACTAAATAAGGTGAGAAGACTGATGTATTATTTTTCCTTCACCTACTACTACTACCTACTTTACAAAACTTGCATTATTTTCCTATCTTTCTGCAGATTAAGCATTAACTGTTGCCCTTTTTTATGGAAGTTCTATCCAAAACACTGCACTTATCTTCAAAATACACATCACCTTAAAACTTATATTGGGATGCTGCATTCTTCTTCCTCCACATCTGTCTTTACACTCAAACCACCCCAGGCATTCCTAGTTTCTACCCCCAACTTACACTTGCATTGAATGCAACTACTAAAAATGTCATTGTCCATTCAAGATAAGCTATACTGAAACAGGTATGCAAATTTCCTCTGAAATAAATAGCACTTGTAATTCTGTTAAATGGAATCTTTCAAATATTTTACACAGATGCTTATCTGTTTTGCCATGATGTGTTGTATTGTGTCTTACATGCCTCTACTTTGGGACCTTTTTTTGTTGTTGTCATTTTGCATGCATCATCCATGCATTTTCTACCTTCACATCCCAAATCTGGTACAGTCTCCATACATGAAACATATCCCTAAAAATATTTTCTTTGCAGCTAAACTTTAATCCTTCTTTCAAAGCAAATATCAGTGTCCTTGAGTTATAACATAATCAAAATGTGCTCTTGCTGTTGTGACTGCCCGAATAATACATACTTCAATAAAAATTATATAAGAAGTTAACTTTCATAACTACATGTGTGGTATAACCTGTTTTTTGTTTTTTTTTTTTACTTTTTTGAACTTCTTTTTTTTTTTTTGCTTTAGATTTTTTTCGCCAGCAATTGCTGTCTTCAAATCCTAGGTATCCATGATAGGGATACCCCCCCAGGATCACTGCACAGTGGGATTATACCCCAGACTTGTCTGCCTGCTGTATGGGTCTTATTTCTCTAGGCAACAAATCATACTGTGGTTAATTTGTATTTTGACTTTAACTTTTATTCATCTCAAGACATGCTGGGATATGGATATGGAAACACAAAAGGAACACATTAAGAGGGTTGTGCTTAGAGGAGTTGAGAAAGGATGCATAATATTTCTTTTCTGGTGGGGATAGACTCCCATTTTTCCAAATATATATTTATAAGAGAAATTGTGGGAAGAGGAAGGGCAGACTGTGTGTAGGAGAGAGGGTTAGGGAAGAGTTAAGGATTTTTTTTGACAACAGAATAAAAGACACACAAGGCAGACAGGAACAGTAAGTGGGGTTGACAATTGGTGGGGGAAAAAAAGATGTACAGATCGTAGACAGACAAAAGGGGATGGCGAACAGGGCATAATGACTAGCATCATCCCAATATAGAGATCCTCAAATATTCCCCTGTCATGATGGTCCTGGGTGGCATGACACTTATGTCAAAGGGGTGGGTCAGGCCCCCAGTGGCTGAATAGTCAAAGCAACTGGGACTGTAAGTCTTGCACCCCTGGAGAAGACTTCCATACAGGTCCCACCACCTCTCCACTGCCCTCTTTATGGCAGCCCCCACTAGGTCTTGAAGCCCAGGATGCTGGCTTTCCAGGATGCCATGTGCCAGGTGCCCATATGGATAGATCCACCACTTCCACTCTGCGAAGCACTTACACTGGTGGGAAACAGATGGTGGAGATTTTTCCTTTACCTGGTGTGGTTGTGGTCAAAATACTCCAATCATCACCTGCAGAAAGCAGAAAAGAAAGGGAAAGCAAGAACAAGACAGAAAGAAGGAGATATGCCGAAAATAAAATGACTAGAATTAGTATAAATTATGTACAAGGAGACAATGACACAAGTAGAGAGAGTGTTCACAAGGAGACAATAACACAATTTGAGAGAGTGCTTACAAGGAGACAATGACACAAGTAGAGAGAGTGTTCACAAGGAGACAATAACACAATTTGAGAGAGTGCTTACAAGGAGACAATGACACAAGTAGAGTGTTCACAAGGAGACAATGACACAAGTAGAGAGAGTGTTCACAGTCAAAGAGGGGTTCTTTGTGGGGGGGGGGCACGAAAATTCAGCTCTGAGCCCACTTCTTATTGATGATTAAATACATCAGCAAACTGGTTAGAGGGAACAGATCAACACAGCTGCTTCATGTAGATGATGTGGCATTACAAACACAATCTGAACAGGAAGTTCAATAAATGATAGAGGACAGGGATGCAAGACTGAGAGTGAGCACAGACAATACAATGGCAATGACATCAAATTCAGGAAATCAGAAGACATTTAAACTTAACATAGGAAGGAAAACAGGAAAAGGTTAACAGCCTCAAGTATCTGGGAGATACGAATGAGGAGAAGAGAAGTCTGAATAAAGAGGTGAAAGCTAGAATCAGAGACGCTTTAGCCAAATGGTACAAAAATATAGGTAACGTGATAGAAGCATGCAAAAAGCTGAAACATAAGGTGCATAAACAATGGTGAGACTAGTGCCCATGTAGGGCATAGAAACTCGGGCAGTGAATGGACAGTAACTGAGGTGATGAAGTTCCTGAGATGAGTAGGGTAGGGGCCATCAGAGCAGAAGCCACTAACCCAACTGCAGAGAAGGTTAAGGAAAACTGACTCCAGTGATTTTTATCACATGCAGGAAATAAAAAGACTCTTTGGTAAAGCAGATTTGAGATGGATGGGAAGAGAAGAGAAAAGGACACCAAGCCAAGAATTGGAAGGGTTGATTGCCTGAACTGTAACCATTGGTCATGAGCATTGAAGAAGGTAGATGAATTGCGCTGATTTGAGAGAGGTGGCAACAATGGACGTGGCACCAAAACCCCACATAAAAAGAAACAGGAAAAGGGGGGGGGGTTAATGGTGATGATAGTGGATCATAGCCTTGAAATCTCTTCAGATATAAATATTTCCTTCCTCCCTTCCTTTAGGATGGGAACAGTAGGCAAACCTCACTTACTTAATTCAGCTTCAGACAGTTTATAGGTTCATAGGTTCATAGGTAGATACTAGGCTATCTGCCCTAGGGCATTTGTAAGCCTAGCCAGAGTGTATTTGGCTTCCGCCTCTCTATTTGATTAGCCTACTGTGCCTCTGTAAAGTAGGTCACAGAAGGTACCCTTTTAAGATTAGTTTACTGTGCCTCTGTCTAGCAGGGACACTGGGGAGATCCCAGGGGTGAATTTGCGATTTCCCATCCACGCGTCCAAATTTCGCTTGAAGAGGGTCAGCGAGGGGCTATGTCTAACATGAATTGGGATTCTATTCCAGAGTGAGGGGAGCCCCTGGGAATTGAATTTGTCCCTCCACCATGTCTTATTTATTTTTGTGCTGAGGTTTAAGTCCCTGGAGCGTGTAGCTCTAAGGGACTTGGATTTTTTTTTTTTTTTTCAAAACAGGTTTATTGTTTTAACATACAAGAGAAATATCATAACAATTTTATACAAGTAATTAAAAATAGATATGATTATAATATTCAACAAAACAACTAAAGTATTTACAAAGACATCCACTACAATCAGCTCAATTAATTAAACTAAAATACCATGCTATTGAAATTAGGATTTTTTTAACAAATTTTGTAAATTATCCCATACAATATAATAAGATGTTTTTCTAGTTGTTCTTGACCTAATTGTGTTTATTTCCATATGGCACACTATATTCATAACATTTTTAAATTCATTGAACGAAGGAGGTGTATCTGAAATCCAATTTCTGGTTATTATTTTCCTAGCCACTGCTAGAATAGACCATAACAAGGGAAGCTTAACCTTTTAACACTTTGAGGTACAGGTGTGTTGAATAATATAAGAGATTTAGAAATAATGAAATTATCTGTAAAAAGAGCCTGCAAAAATTCATTAATTGACTTCCAGTATTCTTTCAATTTTATACAGTCATAAAACATATGAGCCCAGTCAGCATTAATTTCTACATTACATCTCTTACATAGATTATCTTTATTATTTATTTTATTCATCATCAAAGGTGTATAAAAAGATCTATGTAAAAATTTCCATGTATAAAGTCTCCAGACAATGGAAGATGTAGTTCTATAGGCAGATTCCAATATATATTGTTTATCTTGTTGATTTGGTGGGTCCCCATTAATAGAAGTGAAATAATTCCAGTATGTATCTACACTGTAAAAAGTTTCTTGTCTGATAATTTTATGTATGTATGAAAGTTTACCTTTATCAGAAACTTTATGTTGTAAATTTAATATCAAGTAATCAATCAGTGTTGGAATAGATTCTTTAACTGTTATAGACATTAGATCTATTCTATCAATGAGATGTTGTCTAAAGGTCTGAACCTCTAACCAGCAAGTTTCTCTTAGATCAAATTCTTGTTTTAAGAAATCTAGATTTTTAACTTTATTATCAGATATCAACTGATACCAGTACTTTAGATCATTATCTATAGCTAAATGAGTTCCTTCAGAAGTAGATGACAAAAGCATACCCTGAGTATACATTATAGGGAATATAATAAAATTCCATTCCCTATACTTAGGGTGCATGAATATAAAGTTACGATAGCTAATAATAATATTTAATGGGTAACAAACCATATGTTTAGGTGTAATAGGTGAAGTACAAAATTCCTTTAGTAACCATAACATGGAGTTATTTACAATCATATTTTTATGTGTTAAGGAGATTTTCATGAAGTGCATACTAATTAGCTCCCAATAATCTTTCCATTTTGTGACATATGACTGATCTATTAATAAAGTAATAACTTTTACAATAGAAGAGATAGTATATAAATTAAAGTCTGGAAAACAAATACCCCCTTGAGACCAGCTATTAGTATGTTTCTTTAATGCAATCCTAGGTCTATTAGGTGCCCATAGGAAATTTAACATTAGTGTATTCAGTTTCTTGATAATTATTTTTGTAGGTGGAAGTATTATTGATTGTATTAAGTATAAAATCTTGGGGAATATTATCATTTTAATAATTGTAAGTCTCTCCTCCATAGTAAAAAACATATTATTCCAGGTATTAAAAGATTTTGTATATTAAGAAAACAGGTATTATAATTATTATATATAATAGATTTAATATCTTTAGATAGTATTATACCTAAATAAGTTATCTGACCTGAATTGGGTACATATTTAGTAAAATCACTAATGAGAATATTTTTTCGTGTATATATAGGTAGTATTTTAGTTTTTTCTTCATTGAATATTAAACCAGAAATACTTTTAAAATTCATCATTTTATCAAATAGAGACTGCATAGAAGAATTAGATCCTGCTGATGTAATTAGAACATCATCTGCAAAAAGTTGAATTTTGGATGTTGTATTTTCATCTATTTCAAAACCCTCTATGTCAGTACTGTTTCTGATCAAATTAGCCCAAGGCTCCATTACTAAAGTGAATAATAGTGGAGAAAGTGGACATCCTTGTTTTGCACCTTTAAAAATGGGTATTTTTTGTGAAACATATGTTCCGACCTTAATATAAGCCAACGTTCCTTTGTATAAATGCTCAATTAGATTTACAAATGCATCTGAGAAGTTTGTGCACTTCAGTAAGGTAAACAGATAGTCCCAACTTACTGAATCAAATGCTGAACTTATATCAAGACTAATAAGTGTTAAATCTTTCTTTTTCCTATTTACAAAATCAATTAATGTTAAAGTTCTTCTTATATTATCAAAAGTATTTCTATTTACAATGAAGCCTGTCTGATCTATATCTATAATGCCGGGATGATTGTCTTCAATCTATCAGCAAAAATACTCATAAACATTTTATAATCAACATTAAGTAATGAGATGGGCCGATATGAAGTACATCTAGTTGGATCTTTATTAGGTTTTAAAATTGGCGAAATAAATGTATATTGCCAAGATGGAGGTTATTAACTCAGTTTGGGCCAAAATAAAAACCTTATGTATTAATGAATATGTACTTTTAGAAAGGATTTTATATATCTCTGGTATAATACCATCATTACCCGGTGCTTTGTTTGATTTAAGCTTATTTATTTGTGTAATAACCTCTGTATATGAAATACTTTTGTCCAATATTTTAATCTGTTGTTTATTAAGCTTTTTATTCATGTTTGTGGTTATAAACTCCTTTATTTTATCTTTAGGTTCCATGTTAATGTTATTATGGTTAATTTTGTGAAAGTGGTTTCTAAATTCATCTAGTATTTCTGGTATACTAGAAACATTCTTCTTTTTCCTTAGAGAAAATATTTCTTTGATATGGTTTTGTTTATTCAACCTTTTGTTTTATTTTTAAGTCTATGTAAGTATTTGGGGCTTATTGAATAAGACAAAACTTGTATTCTCTAAAATTATTTTAACTTTATGAGTTAAAATTTCTTTGTATTTCTCATTTAGTTTGTTTATTTCTTCAATAACTTTCTTGTCCATAATATTTTCTTTATTATTATGTTTATAAGAGTCTAATTTACTTTGAATATCTAACGATTCCTTATCCCAAGATTTCCTTTTATTATTATACCATCTGATACTTTGTCCATATAGATATGATTTTAAGGCATCCCAAACATAGACAATGGAGACTTCAGGAGTATTATTTATGTCTAAAAATGTTTTACTTCTGAAAGTATATATTCTTTATAGTCTTTTAGTTGAGTTAAGTATGCTGGTATCCTTTTGATCTGAACATTATGAGTAGTTTTTATCATGAATTCAAAAACAATTGAATTATGATCAGATATAGGACATGAAATGATTTTGGAATTAATTAAGTCTGTTACCATCTGGTTAGAAATAAAGACCCTATCTATTTTTGAATACGTTTTGTATCTGTTAGAAAAAAAGGTGTATGGTAATGATTTTGAATCTATCTGATTATTAATATCATTCAAATGATAAGAATTAGCAAAATCATTTAAATGTTTTGCATTAGATGTAATTCTTCTTTTTCCTATAGTGGTAGTATCACTTTCATGTAGTATACAATTAAAGTCACCAGCTAAAATAATATCTCCTATAGAGAATGATATGATCTTATCAAGATGATGTTTCACTGTATTAATACAAATTCCAGGTATCCAATATACATTAATTAAAGTGTAAGTCTTCCCATTAATTTGTATTGTAACCATACAAAACATTCCTTTGTCATCCTGATAAGACTTAATGGTTTTAGGAATGGGCATACTTTTATTCCATAAAATAGCCATTCCTCTTTTTTCTGAGTGTGCTCTGAACTAACCAATACTGTATATTTGTTTGTGGCTAGTTTATCAATATCTTTTTTCAAGAGATGGGTTTCTTGCAGGAAGACTAAGTTGGCCTTATGTAAATTAATGTATCTTATTAGGCTTGCCCTTTTACACGGATTATTCAATCCATTAATGTTTAAAGAAATTCCTTTTAAAGATGTCATTTGGCATTTTTAAAACTTAAGAATCTTATGATCAAAATAACAAATAACAACATAAGTAATGTTACATCTCATCCTTTAGGTGTACCTTTAAATATAGCTGTATTTATTGAATCTCTTATGGGATTTTGTGTAGGATTCAATTTTGTTTGTAGTGACAATGAGTGTACAAAATATATTGTGGATGTCAAAACTATATACATATAACAATGAACAAGTGAAAATAATGTAAGGATTAAACCTTGCATCCAGCCTGGAGTTAAAAACTCCAACTTAGAGTAGTATTTACCACTCAAGTTACCCCCTACCCTAAGCAGCAGTACCTCAGCTACCACCTTATCAATTTAATACTGGTTATATTTAACTTAAATTAACAGCTTTCAATTCAATTATCTAGCAAGACAAGACTACACATTTGATAAAACAGCATCATATAAACTAAAATAAACTTTTTTTTTAAACTATTCATACTACTATATACATCTATGAAATATAATACACTTGTATTCAAATAGCATTCAAATAATCTTGATATTAGGAACCAAGAGGAGAGAGAGAAATAAAAGACATGAAAGAGGAGAGAGAGTGAAAGAAAGAGAGAAAAAAAAAAAAGGAAGGTATATTTACATATTAATTTATTCAAAGTATGTAAAATAAGTTCTAACATTCATTTAAATCAAAAACTTTGGCTAATATGGTTCAGACATTACATATATTAAGATGCATCTATTTTCTGTCATGTAAATGCAGTCAACAGCTTCCAAAAAAACCTTGAATTGCTTGTATATGAGCATTTTACTCATACTCATTATTGTCAATAGAATAAAATATTATATTTATAGAAATTGTTATAAATCATACTGCATAGTTATGCAAATTCTCAGAAACACTTGCATTATTGTAAAAAAGCCATCTGTATTTTGTATGTCTATACTACTGCTTTAAAATATATCACATGACAATTTCTTCCAGAATAGAGTTATAAAGTTATTTATGCTTGTCAATCAGATGAATTAAATGAGTTATAGTAATGTATATGTTTGGAACATAAGTTTTAACACAGATTAGCATGCTGCAGTCAAGTAGATTTTCAAAAACACTTGAATAAATGTTTCATTTTCTATGCCTTCTAAAATAAGACATTTACTTACTTCAAGAAACTGCATCATTTAAAATCATTATAACTGACATATTTTATGAATTATAACATAGATATTTAAGTAATTATATAAAATAACTCACATTTAAATGTTAAAGAGTTCATTTTCCTTCACATAGTCGCATTTGCATCAGTTCTACTTCCTGGTAGAGTGTTCTTCCTGAATCTGCGATGTGTCAGTGTGATATCTGGGTCAAAGGTCAGATTGACTGCTTTCAGCTTCTCTGTGAGAATTCTGAGAGTTGAAGTTTTTGAAACAACTCAAGGACACTGTTCATGAGGTAGCCCACATCCCAGATTGTCTCCCTTAACATTTTGGCGGGAAACTTGTTAAAAACTAGTGACAAACATTTATTTAGCAGTGTAAATGCATCTAAACATGACAAAACCTTCGCGATGTATTTTACAGGTTATTACAGCCTCTATGTAAGTAAAATTAAGCCCAAAGTTATTAATAAGTAATAAAACTCAATATTTTTGTCCCAACTCAATTTTTATGCAAATCTTATTATTTACTGTGTCTATATGATCAAAAGCATTTCTATATATTAATATGAGAAAAAAAAATAAAGAGAAAGAATAAAGAAAAGAAAAAGAGTAGAAAATAAAAGAGTGTAAAGCAGAAATAAAAAAAATGTAAGAGAAAGCTATAAGAAGTATATACAATGGAATATTACTTATTGTTTATATTAATAGAGTTAAAAATAAAACATATTATTTACTATTATTTAGTTCTAATTATTATTAGTTAAAGCATGACAGATTATTTACAAACAAGCATAAGCAGTATAATCAAGAAAGTATAATTAGGAATAGCATTTGAAGAACATATAAACTTTTTTCAAGGAATAAATATGTTATTATTCCATTTATCATATTTTCATTACTCTTCTCTCCCTGCCCTCCCCCACCCTTTACCCACTACATAATCTAAATAGAATGTCATTGTTTAAACAAAGAAAAGAAGAAAAGGAGAAAAAAAAGAGAAAAAAATGTATCAAATTACTGACCTTACTTCTCTTTTTCAGAAAGAGAAACAAATTGAATAATAGCTTGTTATTAGTTCCTCAGATATTTTGACTGGTTATGAAACCAAACATTTCTTTGCACACAGAGAATAACTTTGATTAAATCTTTTTCAGAATATTTGTGTTTTTCTGGAAATGCAGGAACTATATTTAAAAAGATTAATAATGAAGTAAAATGATGAGAGAAAAAAAAGAAAAAAAACATAGAACAAATCATTTGTTCTTTAGTCTCTTCTTCTTCTCTGAAGTCTTCCACGAAGTTTCAGTTGCCAGTCTCTTTAATGACGGACTAGCCCATTCCATTTCCTCTATTTTATCCAAAATCTTATTTTTTTTGATAAACAGTAAAGCAGAGTCTAAGTCATCAAAAATTTTAGGACCATCAGGAAGGAAGATTTTTAGCTTGGCAGGAAACAGAAGGTATGTTTTAAACTGTGCTTTTAAGCTCCCTTATTAGTGGCAGAAAAACTTTTCTTTTAGCTATTACCAAGGAAGAATAGTCATTGTCAAAATGCACAGTTGTCTCATTAATCTTAACAGGAGCTTTAGCCCAAGCAGATTTAAGAACCATCTCTTTATCAAAAGATGATAGAAATCTAACTATAACTGATCTAGGATAGTTTTGTTAGAGTTAGTATTAGCTATAGATCTATGTGCTCTTCGATACCAAAAGAGAATGCTTCTGGTAAGTCTAAAGTTTTAGGGAGCCAAGTTGTTAAAAAGAAGTAATATTGTTACCTTCAATATTTTCTGGCAGTCCAAAAATCCTAATGTTATTGCGCCTAGATCTATTTTCCAGGTCATCCAGCTTTGTTTGTAAATGTGTATTTTGTTTCAGCAGAAACTCAATGTTGATTTCCTCTTCTTGGATTCTATTTTCCATGTCATTCACAGCTTCTTCTATGCCTGTCATCTGGATCTTCTGTTGTTGCAGGTCTATATGTAACAAGTCTATTTGTTTTGTAGTTTTTTCTATGAAGGTATCAATTTTAGTATCCATTTTATCCATCTTAGCAGTAAGTTGCTGGATTATAGTCATCAGAGACTGAAGTTCTTTCTTGATGCTGGAGTCTTGAGAATTTGTCTTCCTGGAACTCATTTCAGACTGATAAACTGACAGGAAAATTTCCAATGTGATTTCTGACAGGAATATTGTTAAAATGTCCTTTCTTTTTTAGATATAGTTCAAGAACTATATAAAACAAACATATTTAGAAAGAAAATTACTTCAAAAATTAATTTTTAAGTAATTAATTCCTGTCAGTGTAATGAAATTGGTGGAGCTGAAGAAATCTGCTGCTATCCTGTGTTCATCCTTCGGGACTTGGATTTTTTGAGGTGGAGCATGTCCATTAATTCTGGGTTTGACATGGCTTTGTACATCAGGCATAGAGTGCCTCTGAGTAGGTGGTAAGCAACTGAGTAGAGCTGGAGTTTCTTTAGTCGAGCTGCATAGGACATCTGTTTGTAGCCCATGATCCTCTTGGTGAGGTACTTTTGGGGTCTCTCCAGTTGCTGCAGATGTCAGGTAAGGTACATCCCAAAAGGGGCATTGTATTCAATTATGGGCATGATGATTGACGAGTAGAGGGGCAGAATGACCTCTCTTGATCTAGATGCGAACCCTTTCATGATAAGGTGGGCTATATAGAAGGTCTTTCTAACCACTTTGGCAACGTGATTAACAAAGGAGAGATTACTATCTACGTTGGTCCCCAATCTCTAATTACTTCTTCCATACTTAATGGATTACCACCTATGTGGTAATTTGTGGGCACCTTGTTTTTCCCAAAGGGCATGACTATGCACTTTTTAGCATTTAGCTTGAGGCCGTGGCTCTGGCACCAAGCATCCATCTCTGTGAGACCCTTTTTGAGGATGCTTGTGTCAGCTGGAGATTCGATTATGGCCCCCAGTTTGCAGTCATCTGCGAACTTTGTTAGCCATAATCCCCCTGTGTTAGCCTGAACCTCAGAAAAGTATATACCGAACAAGAGAGGTCCCAGAACTGAGCCCTGTGGGACGCCACTTGTAACTGGTTTGGATTCGGACATGGCATCTGTGATTCTGACCATGTGGGTTCTATCTCTGAGCCAGTTTGCAACCTATCTTGTGATATAGGGGTTGATATTTAAGCTGGTAAGCTTATTTATGATACCCGAGTTGGGTATTGTGTCGAAGGCTTTTGCGAGGTCCAGGTAGGCTGTGTGGACTACCTTGCCCTCATCTATGGCTTTGGTAACTGTTTCAAAGAAATCAACTAGGTTTAAGAGGCAAGATCTGCCCTTAACAAAGCCGAATTGGGTAGGGTCCAGTGTCTGGAGGCTCCCAGTGTCTTTGTTTATGAGTTCCATGAGAATATGCTCCATAGCTTTACAGACCAGACTAGTCAGGCTTATGGGGCAATAGTTTCCGGGGTCCGTTGTGGCACCACCTCTGTGGAGTGGGACCACTGTAGCTGTACGCCATTCTTTGGGTACATATCCTGTAGTAAGGCTAAGTTTGAACAGTGACTTAATGTGAGGGTTCAGTTCTTCTTGGAGCTCATGTAAGACACAGCCTGGGACACCATCCAGTCCCATAGATGCTGTGTTTTTTGCTTTGGAGAGGGCAGCTTTCACCTGTGCATCTGTGATGTCAGGGAGGTTACATTCAGTTGGGATAGGCATTTGCTCCTTTGGGGGGGAAGGGGGGGAGAAGTTTGTGCTGAATCTGTCTGCCAGGATGTTGGCTATGTCTGTAGGTTCGGTATATTTTGTACCATTATGCAACAATTCAGAGCATATCTGGGAGTTTCCGCCTATGTTCCTGACATAACTAAAGAACACCTTGTGATTATCTTTAGTGTCTAGGGTAATTTTTCTTTTAAAACTGGCCTTTGATGATTTTATGAGGGATCGAAGTTTCTTGCTAATACTGATCAGAGATGCCTTCCCTTTTTGGGATTTTGCTCTGTCATGTAGTAGCTTCCTCCTTCTGTTGTATAGCTTATTTATGGCCGGGGTCCACCAGACCGATCTCCTGTTTTTGGAGGAGTGAGTTTTGGTTTTATTTGGGATAGCATGGTCCATGCATTCCTGCAGGTGCTCATAGAATGCATTTGTAAAGGATTCTGCGGATTGGGCTGTATTATCCTCTGGCCCAGGGGCTTTGAAGGATTCCACCTCAGTCTTGAGAAGTGCAAAGTTGGCTTTTGAGAAATTCTTTACAGTGATTTCCTTGGCTGGGGGTGGGGACGGGATATGGATGTCCAGGGAAATTTGTTTAGGGTCTGATCTTACCAATGAGGGGTTTACCTCTGGTGTGGAACATAGAGTCCCCATGTTGGTGATGACCAGGTCCAATATGTTGTTCCCTCTTGTGGGAGTGGTGACCAGTTGTTCCATTGCGTTAGTGTTTATAAATTAAAGGAACTGTTGGGCGAGGGTGTTTTGGCTTGAGTAGTTTTTCCAGTCAATGTTTGGGTAGTTGAAGTCACCCAATAACATAGTGTCTAACAGCATTTTCCAGCTTCTGCAATTCACTCTCCTCTTTAGAACAAAATGCATATGGCACTGGATGAGACTTAAAAGTTTTCTTGACTTGTCTTTTAATTTAACTAAGTTCTTGACATTCTTTATTTGTGTCAATAATATCTGCAAAAACTTGCAATGGTTCCATCACAAGTGGTAAAAGTTTTTCAGCCATGGCACCACAGCTATTTTGTAAAAGCTATTCACCATTTTAATTGAATGCCAGTCCTATGGAATTCTTTTTAAAAATTCCCATCCAAATAATATTGTAACTTCTTTGTCTAGCCTCTAAATCTGTGTTTACAATTACAGACTATTGACTCCTACGTTTTTATATTTGAGATAAATGTCTTCACTAGTATTTGTCTTTTACACTTTAGGATCTCATAACATTTGGTTGAAAACAATCTCTTAATGTCAGAGAAAAGGAAACAAAAAGAGCACAGAACCACACAAATTCACACAAGGTGATAAAATGTCCAATCCAAAAGTAGAAAGGTCACCACCATGCCAAATTCCAAATGAAATGGATGTTTATTATTAAAAAAGCCCAACAAGAATTAGTGCTTTCACCTGTTTCATACAGGCATCAACAGAGACAACTCTGATGGTGCCTGCATAAAACTTGAAAGCACTAAGTCTTGTTGGGCTTTTTTAATAATAAATATCCATTTCATTTGGAAAAAGAGCACAGACCTTGCAAATGTCATTTTGGGGAGTATGGAGAAGTCTGGAAAACTTTTTGCAGTAAAAATGTTGCTCAAACAAAATAATGTTGAAGGCTGAGACAGTCAGGTGCAAAACAAAAGTCTAGCTGGAGGTCTGAAATCATCAATGGAAGTCTTGGTAATGGAAATCTGGTGATTGCTTGGCTCGGCAGATTCTGGTATATGACTTTTATTTATTTCACCAGACAGTATACTGGTGGCAAAAGACACTGTGTCACAAAAACTGACATTTGGTTACTAATGAACACCCCCTTGACATTTTGGTTACTAATGAACACCCCCTTGACATTTGTGTTATTTTAGCTCATGCATTCTGAAGAGGGGCTTTCTCCTAAACCAGACTTTGTGTTATAAATGGATCCAATGGAGAGCAAAGTCTTAAAGGTTCTTAGCCCAGGGAAGATATGGTGTACCTGTGGAAGTGCCACAACTACTGCAGATAAAGGACTGAACCTTATCCACAACTAACGCAGATAAAGGACTTAACCGAGCACAATAAATGCAGTGAAAAAACTGAACATTATCCACAACTAATGTAGAGAAAGGACTGAACCTTATTCACAACTAATGCAGAGAAAAGACTGAACTTTATCCACAACTAATGCAGAGAAAGGACTGAACCTTATCCACAACTACTGCAGATAAAGGGCTGAACCTTAGCACAATAAATGCAGTGAAAAAACTGAACATTATCCACAACTACTGCAGAGAAAGGACTGCACCTTATTCACAAGTAATCCAGAGAAAGGACTGAACCTTATCCACAATTAATGCAGAGAAATGACAGAACCTTATCCAGAGCTAATGCAGACAAATGACTGAACCTTATCCACAACTAACGCAGAAAAAGGACTGAACCTTATCCACAACTAATGCAGAAAAAGGACTGAACCTTATCCTCAGCTAATGCAGAGAAAGGAATGAACTTTATCCACAACTAATGCAGGCAAAGGACTGAACCTTATCCACAACTAATGCAGACAAAGGACTGAACCTTATCCACAACTAATGCAGAGAAAGGACTGAACCTTATCCACAACTAATGCAGAAGAAGGACTGAACCTTATCCACAACTAATGCAGACAAAGGACTGAACCTTATCCACAACTAATGCAGAGAAAGGGCTGCACATTATCCACAACTAATGCAGAAAAAGGACTGAACCTTATCCTCAGCTAATGCAGTGAAAAAACTGAACATTATCCACAACTAATGCAGATAAAAGACTGAAAATTATGCACAACTAATGAAGAGAAAGGACTGAACTTTATCCACAACTAATGCAGACAAACGGCTGCAAATTATCCACAACTATTGCAGATAAAAGACTGAATCTGAGCAGAATAAATGCAGTGAAAAAACTGAACATTATCCACAACAATTGCAGAGAAAGGACTGCACCTTATGCACAATTAATGCAGAGAAAGGACTGAACTTTATCCACAACTAATGCAGAGAAAGGACTGAACCTTGGCCACAATAAATACAGTGAAAAAACTGAACATTATCCACAACTAATGCAGATAAAGGACTGCACCTTACTCACAACTAATGCAGAGAAAGGACTGAACCTTATCCACAATTAATGCAGAGAAACGACTGAACTTTACCCACAACAAATCAGAGAAATGGCTGCACATTATCCACAACTATTGCAGAAAAAGGACTGAACCTTATCCCCAATTAATGCAGAGAAAGTACTGAACCTTATCCACAACTAATGCAGAGAAAGGGCTGCACATTATGCACAACTATTGCAGAGGAAGGACTGAATTTTATCCACAACTAAAGCAGAGAAAGGACTGAACCTTATCCACAGCTAATGCAGAAAAATGACTGAACCTTATCCACAATTAATGCAGAGAAAGGACTGCACCTTATCCTCAGCTAATGTAGAGAAAGGAATGAACTTTATCCACAACTAATGCAGACAAAGGACTGAACCTTATCCACAACTAATGCAGAAAAAGGACTGAACTTTATCCACAACTAATGCAGAGAAAGGACTGAACTTTATCCACAACTAATGCAGAGAAAGGGCTGCACATTATCCACAACTATTGCAGAAAAAGGACTGAACCTTATCCACAACTACTGCAGATAAAGGACTGAACCTTAGCACAATAAACACAGTGAAAAAACTGAACATTATCCACAACTAATGCAAAGAAAGGACTGAACTTTATCCACAACTAATGCAGGGAAAGGGCTGCACATTATCCACAACTATTGCAGAAAAAGGATTGAACATTATCCACAACTAATGCAGATAATGGACTGCACCTTATTCACAACTAATGCAGAGAAATGACTGAACCTTATCCACAATTAATGCAGAGAAAGGACTGAACTTTATCCACAACAAATCAGAGAAAGGGCTGCACATTATCCACAGCTATTGCAGAAAAAGGACTGAACCTTATCCATAACTAATACAGACAAATGACTGAACCTTATCCACAGCTAACACAGACAAAGGACTGAACCTTATCCACAGCTTATGCAGACAAAGGACTGAACCTTATCCACAACTAATGCAGAGAAAGGACTGAACCTTATCCACAACTAATGCAGAGAAAGGACTGAACCTTACCCACAACTAACACACAGAAAGGACTGAACCTTATCCACAACTAATGCAGAGAACAGGCTGCACATTATCCACTACTATTGCAGAGAAAGGACTGAACTTTATCCATGACTAATGCAGAGAAAGGACTGAACCTTATCCACAACTAATGTAGAGAAAGGGCTGCACATTATCCACAACTATTACAGAGAAAGGCCTGCACATTATCCACAACTATTGCAGAGAAAGGACTGAACTTTTTCCACAACTAATGCAGAGAAAGGACTAAAATTATCCACAACTAATGCAGAGAAAGGACTGAACCTTATCCACAACTATTGCAGAGAAAGGACTGAACCTTATCCACAATTAAGGCTGAGAAAGGACTGAACCTTATCCACAGTTAATGCAGAGAAAGGGCTGCACATTACCCACAACTAATGCAGACAAAGGACTGAACCTTATCCATAACTAATGCAGAGAAAGGACTAAAACTTATCCACAGCTAACACACTAATGGACTGAATCTTATCTACAGCTAATGCAGAGAAAGGACTGATCCTTATCCATAACTAACACAGAGAAAGGACTGAACCTTATCCACAGCTAATGCAGATAAATGACTGAACTTTATCCACAGCTAATACAGACAAAGGACTGAACCTTATCCACAGCTAATGCAGACAAAGGACTGAACCTTATCCACAGCTAATGCAGAGACAGGACTGAACCTTATCCACAACTAATGCAGAGAAAAAACTGAACCTTATCCACAACTAATGCAGAGAAAGGACTGAACCTTATCCACAACTAATGCAGACAAAGGACTGAACCTTATCCACAACTAATGCAGACAAAGGACTGAACCTTATCCACAACTAATGCAGAGAAAGGACTGAACCTTATCCACAACTAATGCAGAAAATGGACTGAACCTTATCCACAACTAATGCAGACAAAGGACTGAACCTTATCCACAACTAATGCAGACAAAGGACTGAACCTTATCCACAACTAATGCAGAGAAAGGACTGAACCTTATCCACAACTAATGCAGAGAAAGTACTGAACCTTATCCACAACTAATGCAGACAAAGGACTGAACCTTATCCACAACTAATGCAGACAAAGGACTGAACCTTATCCACAGCTAATGCAGATAAAGGACTGAACCTTATCCACAACTGATGCAGACAAAGGACTGAACCTTATCCACAACTAATGCAGAGAAAGGACTGAACCTTATCCACAACTAATGCAGACAAAGGACTGAACCTTATCCACAACTAATGCAGACAAAGGACTGAACCTTATCCACAACTAATGCAGAGAAAGGACTGAACCTTATCCACAACTAATGCAGAGAAAGGACTGAACCTTATCCACAACTAATGCAGAGAAAGGACTGAACCTTATCCACAACTAATGCAGACAAAGGACTGAACCTTATCCACAACTAATGCAGACAAAGGACTGAACCTTATCCACAACTAATGCAGAGAAAGGACTGAACCTTATCCACAACTAATGCAGACAAAGGACTGAACCTTATCCACAACTAATGCAGACAAAGGACTGAACCTTATCCACAATTAATGCAGAGAAAGGTCTGCACATTATCCACAACTATATTGCAGAGAATGGACTGAACATTATCCATAACTAATGCAGGGAAAGGATTGAACCTTATCCACAGCTAACGCAGACAAAGGACTGAACCTTATCCACAACTAATGCAGACAAAGGACTGAACCTTATCCACAACTAATGCAGAGAAAGGACTGAACCTTACCCACAACTAACACACAGAAAGGACTGAACCTTATCCACTACTATTGCAGAGAAAGGACTGACCTTTATCCATGACTAATGCAGAGAAAGGACTGAACCTTATCCATAACAACTAATGTAGAGAAAGGGCTGCACATTATCCACAACTATTACAGAGAAAGGACTGCACATTATCCACAACTAATGCAGAGAAAGGACTGAACCTTATCCACAACTAATGCAGAGAAAGGACTGAACCTTATCCACAACTAATGCAGAGAAAGGACTGAACCTTATCCACAACTATTGCAGAGAAAGGACTGAACCTTATCCACAATTAAGGCTGAGAAAGGACTGAACCTTATCCACAACTAATGCAGAGAAAGGGCTGCACATTATCCACAACTAATGCAGAGAAAGGACTGAACCTTATCCACAACTAATGCAGAGAAAGGACTAAAATTTTCCACAACTAATGCAGAGAAAGGACTGAATCTTATCCACAACTAATGCAGAGAAAGGACTGAACCTTATCCACAACTAATGCAGAGAAAGGACTGAACCTTATCCACAACTAATGCAGAGAAAGGACTGAACCTTATCCACAGCTAATGCAGACAAAGGACTGAACCTTATCCACAGCTAATGCAGACAAAGGACTGAACCTTATCCACAGCTAATGCAGAGAAAGGACTGAACCTTATCCACAACTAATGCAGAGAAAGGACTGAACCTTATCCACAACTAATGCAGACAAAGGACTGAACCTTATCCACAACTAATGCAGACAAAGGACTGAACCTTATCCACAACTAATGCAGACAATGGACTGAACCTTATCCACAACTAATGCAGACAAAGGACTGAACCTTATCCACAACTAATGCAGACAAATGACTGAACCTTATCCACAACTAATGCAGAGAAAGGACTGAACCTTATCCACAACTAATGCAGACAATGGACTGAACCTTATCCACAACTAATGCAGACAAAGGACTGAACCTTATCCACAACTAATATAGACAATGGACTGAACCTTATCCACAACTAATGCAGACAAAGGACTGAACCTTATCCACAACTAATGCAGAGAAAGACTGAACCTTATCCACAACTAATGCAGAGAAAGTACTGAACCTTATCCACAACTAATGCACAGAATGGACTGAACCTTATCCACAACAAATGCAGACAAAGGACTGAACCTTATCCACAACTAATGCAGACAAAGGACTGAACCTTATCCACAACTAATGCAGACAAAGGACTGAACCTTATCCACAACTAATGCAGAGAAAGGACTGAACCTTATCCACAACTAATGCAGACAAAGGACTGAACCTTATCCACAACTAATGCAGACAAAGGACTGAACCTTATCCACAACTAATGCAGACAAAGGACTGAACCTTATCCACAACTAATGCAGAGAAAGGACTGAACCTTATCCACAACTAATGCAGACAAAGGACTGAACCTTATCCACAACTAATGCAGACAAAGGACTGAACCTTATCCACAACTAATGCAGACAAAGGACTGAACCTTATCCACAACTAATGCAGAGAAAGGACTGAACCTTATCCACAACTAATGCAGAGAAAGGACTGAACCTTATCCACAACTAATGCAGACAAAGGACTGAACCTTATCCACAACTAATGCAGACAAAGGACTGAACCTTATCCACAACTAATGCAGACAAAGGACTGAACCTTATCCACAACTAATGCAGACAAAGGACTGAACCTTATCCACAACTAATGCAGAGAAAGGGCTGCACATTATCCACAACTATTGCAGAAAAAGGACTGAACCTTATCCACAACTACTGCAGATAAAGGACTGAACCTTAGCCACAATAAATGCAGTGAAAAAACTGAACATTATCCACAACTAATGCAGATAAAGGACTGCACCTTACTCACAACTAATGCAGAGAAAGGACTGAACCTTATCCACAACTAATGCAGAGAAAGGACTGAACTTTATCCACAACTAATGCAGAGAAAGGACTGAACCTTATCCACAACTAATGCAGAGAAAGGACTGAACTTTATCCACAACTAATGCAGAGAAAGGGCTGCACATTATCCACAACTATTGCAGAAAAAGGACTGAACCTTATCCACAACTACTGCAGATAAAGGACTGAAACTTAGCCACAATAAATGCAGTGAAAAAACTGAACATTATCCACAACTAATGCAGATAAAGGACTGCACCTTACTCACAACTAATGCAGAGAAAGGACTGAACCTTATCCACAATTAATGCAGAGAAAGGACTGCACCTTATTCACAACTAATGCAGAGAAAGGACTGAACCTTATCCACAATTAATGCAGAGAAACGACTGAACCTTATCCACAACAAATCAGAGAAAGGGCTGCACATTATGCACAACTATTGCCGAGAAAGGACTGAATTTTATCCACAACTAATGCAGAGAAAGGAGTGAACCTTACCAACAGCTAATGCAGACAAATGACTGAACCTTATCCACAATTAATGCAGAGAAAGGACTGCACCTTATCCACAACCAACACAGACAAAGGACTGAACCTTATCCACAACTAATGCAGAAAAAGGACTGAACTTTATCCACAACTAATGCAGAGAAAGGACTGAACTTTATCCACAACTAATGCAGAGAAAGGGCTGCACATTATCCACAACTATTGCAGAAAAAGGACTGAACCTTATCCACAACTACTGCAGATAAAGGACTGAACCTTAGCACAATAAACACAGTGAAAAAACTGAACATTATCCACAACTAATGCAAAGAAAGGACTGAACTTTATCCACAACTAATGCAGAGAAAGGGCTGCACATTATCCACAACTATTGCAGAAAAAGGATTGAACATTATCCACAACTAATGCAGATAAGGACTGCACCTTATTCACAACTAATGCAGACAATGGACTGATCCTTTTCCACAGCTAACGCAGACAAAGGCCTGAACCTTATCCACAGCTAATGAAGACAAAGGACTGAACATTATCCACAACTAATGCAGATAATGGACAGCACCTTATTCACAACTAATGCAGAGAAATGACTGAACGTTATCCACAATTAATGCAGCGAAAGGACTGAACTTTATCCACAACTAAGACAGAGAAAGGACTGAACCTTATCCACAACTAATGCAGACAAAGGACTGAACCTTATCCACAACTAATGCAGACAAAGGACTGAACCTTATCCACAGCTAATGCAAACAAAGGACTGAACCTTATCCACAGCTATCGCAGACAAAGGACTGAACCTTATCCACAACTAATGCAGAGAAAGGACTGAACCTTATCCACAACTAATGCAGACAAAGGACTGAACCTTATCCACAACTAATACAGAGAAAGGACTGAATCTTATCCACAACTAATGCAGAGAAGAGGCTGCACATTATCCACTACTATTGCAGAGAAAGGACTGAACCTTATCCACAATTATTGCAGAGAAAGGACTGAACCTTATCCACAACTAATGTAGAGAAAGGGCTGCACATTATCCACAACTATTACAGAGAAAGGCCTGCACATTATCCACAACTATTGCAGAGAAAGGACTGAACTTTTTCCACAACTAATGCAGAGAAAGGACTAAAATTATCCACAACTAATGCAGAGAAAGGACTGAACCTTATCCACAACTATTGCAGAGAAAGGACTGAACCTTATCCACAACTAATGCAGAGAAAGGACTGAACCTTATCCACAACTAATGCAGAGAAAGGGCTGCACATTATCCACAACTAATGCAGAGAAAGGACTGAACCTTATCCACAACTAATGCAGAGAAAGGACTGAACCTTATCCACAACTAATGCACAGAATGGACTGAACCTTATCCACAACAAATGCAGACTAAGGACTGAACCTTATCCACAACTAATGCAGACAAAGGACTGAACCTTATCCACAACTAATGCAGAGAAAGGACTGAACTTTATCCACAACTAATGCAGACAAAGGACTGAACCTTATCCACAACTAATGGAGACAAAGGACTGAACCTTATCCACAACTAATGCAGACAAAGGACTGAACCTTATCCACAACTAATGCAGAGAAAGGACTGAACCTTATCCACAACTAATGCAGAGAAAGGACTGAACCTTATCCACAACTAATGCAGAGAAAGGACTGAACCTTATCCACAACTAATGCAGAGAAAGGACTGAACCTTATCCACAACTAATGCAGACAAAGGACTGAACCTTATCCACAACTAATGCAGAGAAAGGACTGAACCTTATCCACAACTAATGCAGAGAAAGGACTGAACCTTATCCACAACTAATGCAGACAAAGGACTGAACCTTATCCACAACTAATGCAGAGAAAGGACTGAACCTTATCCACAACTAATGCAGACAAAGGACTGAACCTTATCCACAACTAATGCAGAGAAAGGACTGAACCTTATCCACAACTAATGCAGAGAAAGGACTGAACCTTATCCACAACTAATGCAGAGAAAGGACTGAACCTTATCCACAACTAATGCAGACAAAGGACTGAACCTTATCCACAACTAATGCAGACAAAGGACTGAACCTTATCCACAACTAATGCAGACAAAGGACTGAACCATATCCACAACTAATGCAGACAAAGGACTGAACCTTATACACAACTAATGCAAAGGACTGAACCTTATCCACAGATAATGCAGAGAAAGGACTGAACTTTATCCACAACTAATGCAGAGAAAGGACTGAACCTTATCCACAACTAATGCAGACAAAGGACTGAACCTTATCCACAACTAATGCAGACAAAGGACTGAACCTTATCCACAACTAATGCAGAGAAAGGACTGAACCTTATCCACAACTAATGCAGACAAAGGACTGAACCTTATCCACAACTAATGCAGACAAAGGACTGAACCTTATCCACAACTAATGCAGAGAAAGGACTGAACCTTATCCACAACTAATGCAGACAAAGGACTGAACCTTATCCACAACTAATGCAGACAAAGGACTGAACCTTATCCACAACTAATGCAGACAAAGGACTGAACCTTATCCACAACTAATGCAGAGAAAGGACTGAACCTTATCCACAACTAATGCAGAGAAAGGACTGAACCTTATCCACAACTAATGCAGAGAAAGGACTGAACCTTATCCACAACTAATGCAGACAAAGGACTGAACCTTATCCACAACTAATGCAGACAAAGGACTGAACCTTATCCACAACTAATGCAGACAAAGGACTGAACCTTATCCACAACTAATGCAGACAAAGGACTGAACCTTATCCACAACTAATGCAGACAAAGGACTGAACCTTATCCACAACTAATGCAGAGAAAGGACTGAACCTTATCCACAACTAATGCAGAGAAAGGACTGAACCTTATCCACAACTAATGCAGAGAAAGGACTGAACCTTATCCACAACTAATGCAGACAAAGGACTGAACCTTATCCACAACTAATGCAGACAAAGGACTGAACCTTATCCACAACTAATGCAGAGAAAGGACTGAACCTTATCCACAACTAATGCAGAGAAAGGACTGAACCTTATCCACAACTAATGCAGAGAAAGGACTGAACCTTATCCACAACTAATGCAGAGAAAGGACTGAACCTTATCCACAACTAATGCAGAGAAAGGGCTGCACATTATCCACAACTATTGCAGAGAAAGGACTGAACCTTATCCACAACTAATGCAGAGAAAGGACTGAACCTTATCCACAACTAATGCAGAGAAAGGACTGAACCTTATCCACAACTAATGCAGAGAAAGGACTGAACCTTATCCACAACTAATGCAGAGAAAGGACTGAACCTTATCCACAACTAATGCAGAGAAAGGACTGAACCTTATCCACAACTAATGCAGAGAAAGGACTGAACCTTATCCACAACTAATGCAGACAAAGGACTGAACCTTATCCACAACTAATGCAGAGAAAGGACTGAACCTTATCCACAACTAATGCAGAGAAAGGACTGAACCTTATCCACAACTAATGCAGAGAAATGACTGAACCTTATCCACAACTAATGCAGAGAAAGAACTGAACCTTATCCACAACTAATGCATAGAAAGGACTGAACCTTATCCACAACTAATGCAGAGAAAGGACTGAACCTTATCCACAACTAACGCAGAGAAACGACTGAACCTTATCCACAACTAATGCAGACAAAGCACTGAACCTTATCCACAACTAATGCAGTGAAAAAACTGAACATTATCCACAACTAATGCAGATAAAGGACTGAACCTTATCCACAACTAATGCAGAGAAAGGACTGAACCTTATCCACAACTAATGCAGAGAAAGGACTGAACCTTATCCACAACTAATGCAGAGAAAGGACTGAACCTTATCCACAACTAATGCAGACAAAGGACTGAACCTTATCCACAACTAATGCAGACAAAGGACTGAACCTTATCCACAACTAATGCAGAGAAAGGACTGAACCTTATCCACAACTAATGCAGAGAAAGGACTGAACCTTATCCACAACTAATGCAGACAAAGGACTGAACCTTATCCACAACTAATGCAGACAAAGGACTGAACCTTATCCACAACTAATGCAGACAAAGGACTGAACCTTATCCACAACTAATGCAGAGAAAGGACTGAACCTTATCCACAACTAATGCAGAGAAAGGACTGAACCTTATCCACAACTAATGCAGAGAAAGGACTGAACCTTATCCACAACTAATGCAGACAAAGGACTGAACCTTATCCACAACTAATGCAGAGAAAGGACTGAACCTTATCCACAACTAATGCAGACAAAGGACTGAACCTTATCCACAACTAATGCAGAGAAAGGACTGAACCTTATCCACAACTAATGCAGACAAAGGACTGAACCTTATCCACAACTAATGCAGACAAAGGACTGAACCTTATCCACAACTAATGCAGACAAAGGACTGAACCTTATCCACAACTAATGCAGAGAAAGGACTGAACCTTATCCACAACTAATGCAGACAAAGGACTGAACCTTATCCACAACTAATGCAGACAAAGGACTGAACCTTATCCACAACTAATGCAGACAAAGGACTGAACCTTATCCACAACTAATGCAGAGAAAGGACTGAACCTTATCCACAACTAATGCAGAGAAAGGACTGAACCTTATCCACAACTAATGCAGAGAAAGGACTGAACCTTATCCACAACTAATGCAGACAAAGGACTGAACCTTATCCACAACTAATGCAGAGCAGACAAAGGACTGAACCTTATCCACAACTAATGCAGACAAAGGACTGAACCTTATCCACAACTAATGCAGACAAAGGACTGAACCTTATCCACAACTAATGCAGAGAAAGGACTGAACCTTATCCACAACTAACGCAGAGAAACGACTGAACCTTATCCACAACTAATGCAGACAAAGCACTGAACCTTATCCACAACTAATGCAGTGAAAGGGCTGAACATTATCCACAACTAATGCAGAGACAAAGGACTGAACCTTATCCACAACTAATGCAAAGAAAGGACTGAACCTTATCCACAACTAATGCAGAGAAAGGACTGAACTTTATCCACAACTAATGCAGAGAAAGGACTGAACCTTATCCACAACTAATGCAGAGAAAGGACTGAACCTTATCCACAACTTATGCAGACAATGGACTGAACCTTATCCACAACTAATACAGAGAAAGGACTGAACCTTATCCACAACTAATGCAGACAAAGGACTGAACCTTATCCACAACTAATTCAGACAAAGGACTGAACCTTATCCACAACTAATGCAGAGAAAGGACTGAACCTTATCCACAACTAATGCAGAGAAAGGACTGAACCTTATCCACAACTAATGCAGAGAAAGGACTGAACCTTATCCACAACTAATGCAGAGAAAGGACTGAACCTTATCCACAACTAATGCAGAGAAAGGACTGAACCTTATCCACAACTAATGCAGAGAAAGGACTGAACCTTATCCACAACTAATGCAGACAAAGGACTGAACCTTATCCACAACTAATGCAGAGAAAGGACTGAACCTTATCCACAACTAATGCAGAGAAAGGACTGAACCTTATCCACAACTAACGCAGATAAATGACTGAACCTTATCCACAACTAATGCAGAGAAAGGCCTGCACATTATCCAGAACTATTGCAGAGAAAGGACTGAACTTTATCCACAACTAATGCAGAGAAAGGACTGAACCTTATCCACAACTAATGCAGAGAAAGGACTGAACCTTATCCACAACTAATGCAGAGAAAGGACTGAACCTTATCCACAACTAATGCAGAGAAAGGACTGAACCTTATCCACAACTAATGCAGAGAAAGGACTGAACCTTATCCACAACTAATGCAGAGAAAGGACTCAACCTTATCCACAACTAATGCAGAGAAAGGACTGAACCTTATCCACAACTAATGCAGACAAAGGACTGAACCTTATCCACAACTAATGCAGACAAAGGACTGAACCTTATCCACAACTAATGCAGAGAAAGGACTGAACCTTATCCACAACTAATGCAGAGAAAGGACTGAACCTTATCCACAACTAATGCAGAGAAAGGACTGAACCTTATCCACAACTAATGCAGACAAAGGACTGAACCTTATCCACAACTAATGCAGAGAAAGGACTGAACCTTATCCACAACTAATGCAGAGAAAGGACTGAACCTTATCCACAACTAATGCAGACAAAGGACTGAACCTTATCCACAACTAATGCAGACAAAGGACTGAACCTTATCCACAACTAATGCAGACAAAGGACTGAACCTTATCCACAACTAATGCAGAGAAAGGACTGAACCTTATCCACAACTAATGCAGAGAAAGGACTGAACCTTATCCACAACTAATGCAGAGAAAGGACTGAACCTTATCCACAACTAATGCAGACAAAGGACTGAACCTTATCCACAACTAATGCAGACAAAGGACTGAACCTTATCCACAACTAATGCAGAGAAAGGACTGAACCTTATCCACAACTAATGCAGACAAAGGACTGAACCTTATCCACAACTAATGCAGACAAAGGACTGAACCTTATCCACAACTAATGCAGACAAAGGACTGAACCTTATCCACAACTAATGCAGACAAAGGACTGAACCTTATCCACAACTAATGCAGAGAAAGGACTGAACCTTATCCACAACTAATGCAGAGAAAGGACTGAACCTTATCCACAACTAATGCAGAGAAAGGACTGAACCTTATCCACAACTAATGCAGACAAAGGACTGAACCTTATCCACAACTAATGCAGAGAAAGGACTGAACCTTATCCACAGCTTACAGAGACAAAGGACTGAACCTTATCCACAACTAATGCAGAGAAAGGACTGAACCTTATCCACAACTAATGCAGAGAAAGGACTGAACCTTATCCACAACTAATGCAGAGAAAGGACTGAACATTATCCCCAACTAATGCAGAGAAAGGACTGAACCTTATCAACAACTAATGCAGAGAATGGGCTGAACATTATCCACAACTAATGCAGAGAAAGGACTGAACCTTATCCACAACAAATTCAGACAAAGGACTGAACCTTATCCATGACTAATGCAGAGAAAGGGCTGAACCATATCCACAGCTAATGCAGAGAAAGGACTGAACCTTATCCACAACTAATGCAGAGAAATGACTGAACCTTATCCACAACTAATGCAGAGAAAGGACTGAACCTTATCCACAACTAATGCAGACAAAGGACTGAACCTTATCCACAACTAATGCAGAGAAAGGACTGAACCTTATCCACAACTAATGCAGAGAAAGGACTGAACCTTATCCACAACTAATGCAGACAAAGGACTGAACCTTATCCACAACTAATGCAGAGAAAGGACTGAACCTTATCCACAACTAATGCAGACAAAGGACTGAACCTTATCCACAACTAATGCAGACAAAGGACTGAACCTTATCCACAACTAATGCAGACAAAGGACTGAACCTTATCCACAACTAATGCAGACAAAGGACTGAACCTTATCCACAACTAATGCAGAGAAAGGACTGAACCTTATCCACAACTAATGCAGAGAAAGGACTGAACCTTATCCACAACTAATGCAGAGAAAGGACTGAACCTTATCCACAACTAATGCAGACAAAGGACTGAACCTTATCCACAACTAATGCAGAGAAAGGACTGAACCTTATCCACAACTAATGCAGAGAAAGGACTGAACCTTATCCACAACTAATGCAGAGAAAGGAATGAACCTTATCCACAACTAATGCAGAGAAAGGACTGAACCTTATCCACAACTAATGCAGAGAAAGGACTGAACCTTATCCACAACTAATGCAGAGAAACGACTGAACCTTATCCACAACTAATGCAGAGAAAGGACTGAACCTTATCCACAACTAATGCAGAGAAAGGACTGAACCTTATCCACAACTAATGCAGAGAAAGGACTGAACCTTATCCACAACTAATGCAGAGAAAGGACTGAACCTTATCCACAACTAATGCAGAGAAAGGACTGAACCTTATCCACAACTAATGCAGAGAAAGGACTGAACCTTATCCACAACTAATGCAGACAAAGGACTGAACCTTATCCACAACTAATGCAGAGAAAGGACTGAACCTTATCCACAACTAATGCAGAGAAAGGACTGAACCTTATCCACAACTAATGCAGAGAAAGGACTGAACCTTATCCACAACTAATGCAGAGAAAGGACTGAACCTTATCCACAACTAATGCAGAGAAAGGACTGAACCTTATCCACAACTAATGCAGACAAAGGACTGAACCTTATCCACAACTAATGCAGACAAAGGACTGAACCTTATCCACAACTAATGCAGACAAAGGACTGAACCTTATCCACAACTAATGCAGAGAAAGGACTGAACCTTATCCACAACTAATGCAGAGAAAGGACTGAACCTTATCCACAACTAATGCAGACAAAGGACTGAACCTTATCCACAACTAATGCAGAGAAAGGACTGAACCTTATCCACAACTAATGCAGAGAAAGGACTGAACCTTATCCACAACTAATGCAGAGAAAGGACTGAACCTTATCCACAACTAATGCAGACAAAGGACTGAACCTTATCCACAACTAATGCAGAGAAAGGACTGAACCTTATCCACAACTAATGCAGAGAAAGGACTGAACCTTATCCACAACTAATGCAGACAAAGGACTGAACCTTATCCACAACTAATGCAGACAAAGGACTGAACCTTATCCACAACTAATGCAGACAAAGGACTGAACCTTATCCACAACTAATGCAGAGAAAGGACTGAACCTTATCCACAACTAATGCAGAGAAAGGACTGAACCTTATCCACAACTAATGCAGAGAAAGGACTGAACCTTATCCACAACTAATGCAGACAAAGGACTGAACCTTATCCACAACTAATGCAGACAAAGGACTGAACCTTATCCACAACTAATGCAGACAAAGGACTGAACCTTATCCACAACTAATGCAGAGAAAGGACTGAACCTTATCCACAACTAATGCAGACAAAGGACTGAACCTTATCCACAACTAATGCAGACAAAGGACTGAACCTTATCCACAACTAATGCAGACAAAGGACTGAACCTTATCCACAACTAATGCAGAGAAAGGACTGAACCTTATCCACAACTAATGCAGACAAAGGACTGAACCTTATCCACAACTAATGCAGACAAAGGACTGAACCTTATCCACAACTAATGCAGACAAAGGACTGAACCTTATCCACAACTAATGCAGAGAAAGGACTGAACCTTATCCACAACTAATGCAGAGAAAGGACTGAACCTTATCCACAACTAATGCAGACAAAGGACTGAACCTTATCCACAACTAATGCAGACAAAGGACTGAACCTTATCCACAACTAATGCAGACAAAGGACTGAACCTTATCCACAACTAATGCAGACAAAGGACTGAACCTTATCCACAACTAATGCAGACAAAGGACTGAACCTTATCCACAACTAATGCAGAGAAAGGACTGAACCTTATCCACAACTAATGCAGACAAAGGACTGAACCTTATCCACAACTAATGCAGACAAAGGACTGAACCTTATCCACAACTAATGCAGACAAAGGACTGAACCTTATCCACAACTAATGCAGAGAAAGGACTGAACCTTATCCACAACTAATGCAGACAAAGGACTGAACCTTATCCACAACTAATGCAGAGAAAGGACTGAACCTTATCCACAACTAATGCAGAGAAAGGACTGAACCTTATCCACAACTAATGCAGACAAAGGACTGAACCTTATCCACAACTAATGCAGAGAAAGGACTGAACCTTATCCACAACTAATGCAGAGAAAGGACTGAACCTTATCCACAACTAATGCAGAGAAAGGACTGAACCTTATCCACAACTAATGCAGACAAAGGACTGAACCTTATCCACAACTAATGCAGACAAAGGACTGAACCTTATCCACAACTAATGCAGACAAAGGACTGAACCTTATCCACAACTAATGCAGACAAAGGACTGAACCTTATCCACAACTAATGCAGAGAAAGGACTGAACCTTATCCACAACTAATGCAGACAAAGGACTGAACCTTATCCACAACTAATGCAGAGAAAGGACTGAACCTTATCCACAACTAATGCAGAGAAAGGACTGAACCTTATCCACAACTAATGCAGACAAAGGACTGAACCTTATCCACAACTAATGCAGACAAAGGACTGAACCTTATCCACAACTAATGCAGACAAAGGACTGAACCTTATCCACAACTAATGCAGACAAAGGACTGAACCTTATCCACAACTAATGCAGACAAAGGACTGAACCTTATCCACAACTAATGCAGAGAAAGGACTGAACCTTATCCACAACTAATGCAGACAAAGGACTGAACCTTATCCACAGCTAATGCAGACAAAGGACTGAACCTTATCCACAATTAATGCAGAGAAAGGACTGAACCTTATCCACAATTAATGCAGAGAAAGGGCTGCACATTATCCACAACTATATTTCAGAGAAAGGACTGAACCTTATCCATAACTAATGCAGGGAAAGGACTGAACCTTATCCACAGCTAATGCAGAGAAAGGACTGAACGTTTTCCACAACTAATGCAGACAAAGGACTGAACCTTATCCACAACTAACGCAGACAAAGGACTGAACCTTATATGTCACTGCACGTGTGCTGTTTCGTTTTCCTTTTTGGCTGCATTTTGGCAGAGTCAATCCATTTTTTGCACCCATGAAATACTATACTGTTCTCTGAGTAACTGGGTGAATTCACAGGCTTAATGAAAATGTCAGACTATCTATTCACACATATGTTAACTAGCTAGCCCCTTATATTATGTTAAATTTGGTATGCATGCTTCTTTATACTGTAAGCAGCTTTCCTTCCCTTATGTAAAAGTCACACTACCTTACTTTTATTTTTTGTTCTGCTCATAAGCCATAGTTTTTTCTCATCTTGCCCATCTTTTAGTTTAATTTTTCCTTTTCCTTTTCTCTCTTCTTGTGTTTATTTTATTATATGTCTTCCAGCTTTTGACTAATAATTATGCATATTAATAAGAAGAGCCATTAAAATGTGACACTAATGCACAATTAATGTAAAATCACACAGATATGCATATCTGCACCCATATGCAAAGTAGAGCCTGTGTATAATTCAGATCAGTTCCTGTGAGTCCAAGTGTTATGATTAAGAGGAACTCTACATCTTTATTTCCACACCATAATCCAGTATTATCAAAAAAATAGCTACCTGCTGTATGGCTTTCTGTGAGGCATTTGTTAAGTAAACCTGACATAGGATTCTCAGGAATTATAGAGCAAAATGTGATATACAAAGCAATAAAAACATGGATTATTTTAAGTGAATAAGCTGATTTAGAAAATCCTGGTGCAGACACAAAAGTGTCCCATGATCTAGTACCTAGTCCGTGTGAATACTGGATGCAACATTCTGGAGGACAAGGTGGTAACCCTGACCCAGTCAAAGTTGTGGAGTGATAGGCCAATGAGTTCCAATATGAAAGAGCAATGGATGATGCAGGATCCAGCTGAAGAGAGTATGTCACAGGAAAATATTCTGGAACGTTCCGAAGAATGGTCGCAGGAAACCAAGAATAAAAAATGAGTCCTCAGTTTAGAAAAAAAAGATCCAGAGGAAGACTTACTCGATTTAATAGAGATGGATAGACATATTAAGATCGATGAAAGAAATAGATTACAGAAAGTCAATAAGACGCAAATGTTAGAACCCGATCAAAAAACACAAAATAATTCCACAAGTCACTTCACAAGCACTTAGATTTTATTATCACATCATCTGGTACCTCGGATATTCTCCTGCTCAGAATATCACATCATAACATTTCTTGCTTGTTTTTAGACAGGAAAAGAATAGTTAATCACACAATTAAACAAACATAAACAATTAAAATGCCTTAATTAAATTAATTATTTGTTTAGTCTACTATTTATTTTTAATACTATCCAACATTTCAAAAATATGCACTCAAAAATATAAATTAACTTGCTGATTTTAACCCTAAGGCATACATTCCTAGAGTGTTAGCCCGACGCTTAATAGTGCGTTTATTGAACCTAGCTCAAAACCGACAACCACAAATGTTGTGGTCTGGGCCTAGGCAAGGAATACAATAAGAATGAAAATCCTTATGAGGTATTTGCTTCCCACAAGAAATACAATTATTAACTTTGTCTGACATCAGTCTGAGGCAAGAAAAGTTTCCCCAACGGGGTACTTAGCTTTATAGAAGACTTCGGCTGAAATTCTGTTCGAAAAACTCAGGAGCTAGCCGACCGGCACTTGTGAAATGCTTCTGCTTCGGGCACCGCACGGCAAGAAAGACTGAAGAAAATGGCGTTGGCTACCTCTTTTATATCCCTGCCACACTGACATCAGTAAAGAATCGATGACAACCGACACCGGAACAAGGCTTTGGAATTCAGGCCGACTGCGGGACTGCCTGACGGCAGGATAACCCAAGTGTGCTGACTGCAGCAGCATAGCACGATGAACATTGACTGAAACTTATCCACAGCTAACACTTTAAAGCAATGAACCTTATCCACAGCTAATGCAGACAAAGGACTGAACCTTACCCACAACTACCACAGACAAAGGACTGAACCTTATCCACAGCTAATGCAGACAAAGGACTGAACCTTATCCACAACTAATGCAGAGAAAGGACTGAATCTTATCCACAACTAATGCAGAGAAAGGACTGAACCTTATCCACAATTAATGAAGAAAAATGGCTGCACATTATCCACAACTAATGCAGAGAAAGGACTGAACCTTATCCATAACTAATGCAGAGAGAGGACTGAGCCTTATCCACAGCTAACACAGACAAAGGACTGAACCTTATCTACAGCTAACACAGACAAACGACTGAACCTTATCCACAACTAATGCAGTGAAAGGACTGAACCTTATCCACAACTAACACAGAGATAGGACTGAACCTTATCCACAACTAATGCAGAGAAAAGACTGAACCATATCCACAACTAATGCAGAGAAAGGACTGAATCTTATCCAATACTTAAAACATTGCACAGCCTGCGAGCTATTATTCACAGAAACAATTTTTGATTCTCTTAAATCTTTTTTAATTTCTTTGTATTTGATCTTTGTATTTGAATTTAGTCATTTTTTAACTATTGTAATCTTTTTTTGTAATTTACTAATGCTTGGAGCTTATCTCCCTGGACCTCTACTGAAAACGAACATGTATCCAGCTAGACTAGCCCAGCCAACAAATGTAAAATAAAATAAAATAAATAATGCAGAGAAAGGACTGAACCTTATCCACAATTATTGCAGAGAAAGGACAGAACCTTATCCACAACTAATGTGATCCTTATCCACAACTAATGCAGAAAAAGAACTGAACCTTATCCACAACTAACACACAGAAATGACTGAACCTTATCCACAACTAATGCAGAGAAAGGGCTGCACATTATCCACAACTATTGCAGAGAAAGGACTGAATTTTATCCATGACTAATGCAGAGAAAGGACTGAGCTTTATCCACAACTAATGTAGAGAAAGGAATTAACCTTATCCACAACTAATGCTGAGAAAAGGCTGCACATTATCCACAACTATTCCTGAGAAAGGCCTGCACATTAACCACAACTATTGCAGAGAAAGGACTGAACCTTTTCCACAACTAATGCAGAGAAAGGACTAAACTTTATCCACAACTAATGCAGAGAAAGGACTGAATCTTATCCACAACTATTGCAGAGAAAGGACTGAACCTTATCCACAATTAAAGCTGAGAAGGGACTGAACCTTATCCACAGCTAATGCAGACAAAGGACTGAACCTTATCCACAGCTAATGCAGATAAAGGACTGAACCTTATCCACAGCTAATGCAGAGACAGGACTGAACCTTATCCACAACTAATGCAGAGAAAAAACTGAACCTTATCCACAACTAATGCAGATAAAGGAATGAACCTTATGCACAACTAATGCAGACAAAGGACTGAACCTTATCCACAACTAATGCAGATAATGGACTGAACCTTATCCACAACTAATGCAGACAATGTACTGAACCTTATTCACAGCTAATGCAGACAAAGGACTGAACCTTATCCACAACTAATATAGACAATGGACTGAACTTTATCCACAACTAATGCAGACAATGGACTGAACCTTATCCACAACTAATGCAGACAATGTACTGAACCTTATTCACAGCTAACGCAGACAAAGGACTGAACCTTATCCACAACTAATGCAGAGAAAGGACTGAACCTTATCCACAACTAATGCACAGAAAGTGCTGAACCTTATCCACAACTAATGCACAGAACGGACTGAACCTTATCCACAACTAATGTAGACAAAGCACTGAACCTTATCCACAACTAATGCAGACAAAGGACTCAACCTTATCCACAACTAATGCAGACAATGGACTGAACCTTATCCACAACTAATGCAGACAATGTACTGATCCTTATTCACAGCTAGTGCAGACAAAGGACTGAACCTTATCCACAACTAATATAGACAATGGACTGAGCCTTATCCACAACTAATGCAGACAATGGACTGAACCTTATCCACAACTAATGCAGACAATGTACTGAACCTTATTCACAGTTAACGCAGAAAAAGGACTGAACCTTATCCACAACTAATGCACAGAACGGACTGAACCTTATCCACAACTAATGCAGACAAAGGACTGAACCTTATCCACAACTAATGCAGACAAAAGACTCAACTTTATCCACAACTAATGCAGACAATGGACTGAACCTTATCCACAGCTAACGCGGACAAAGGACTGAACCTTATCCACAACTAATGCAGATAAAGGACTGAACCTTATCCACAGCTGACACAGACAAATGAATGAACCTTATCCACAGCTAACGCAGACAAAGGACTGAACCTTATCCACAATTATTGCAGAGAAAGGACTGAACCTTTTCCACAATTAATGCAGAGAAAGGGCTGCACATTATCTACAACTATATTGCAGAGATTGGACTGAACCTTATCCATAACTAATGCAGGGAAAGGACTGAACCTTATCCACAGCTAAGGCAGACAAAGGACTGAACCTTATCTACAACGAATGCAGACAAAGGACTGAACCTTATGCACAACTAATTCAGACAAAGGACTGAACATTATCCACAACTAATGAAGACAATGGACTGAACCTTATCAACAACTAATGCAGACAATGTATTGAACGATATTCACAGCTAACACAGACAAAGGACTGAACCTTATCCACAACTAATATAGACAATGGACTGAACCTTATCACCAACTAATGCAAAGGACTGAACCTTATCCACAACTAATGCAGAGAAAGGACTGAACCTTATCAACAACTAATGCAAAGAAAGTGCTGAACCTTATCCACAACTAATGCACAGAACGGACTGAACCTTATCCACAACTAATGCAGACAAAGCACTGAACCTTATCCACAACTAATGCAGACAAAGGACTGAACCTTATCCACAACTAATGCAGAGAAAGGACTGAACTTTATCCACAACTAATGCAGACAAAGGACTGAACCTTATCCACAACTAATGCAGACAAAGGACTGAACCTTATCCACAACTAATGGAGACAAAGGACTCAACCTTATCCACAACTAATGCAGAGAAAGGACTGAACCTTATCCACAACTAATGCAGAGAAAGGACTGAACCTTATCCACAACTAATGCAGACAAAGGACTGAACCTTATCCACAACTAATGCAGACAAAGGACTGAACCTTATCCACAACTAATGCAGACAATGGACTGAACCTTATCCGCAGCTAACATAGACAAAGGACTGAACCTTATCCACAGCTAACGCAGACAAAGGACTGAACCTTATCCACAACTAATGCAGATAAAGGACTGAACCTTATCCACAGCTAACACAGACAAATGACTGAACCTTATCCACAGCTAACGCAGACAAAGGACTGAACCTTATCCACAATTAATGCAGTGAAAGGACTAAACCTTTTCCACAATTAATGCAGAGAAAGGGCTGCACATTATCTACAACTATATTGCAGAGAACAGACTGAACCTTATCCATAACTAATGCAGGGAAAGGACTGAACCTTATCCACAGCTAATGCAGGCAAATGACTGAACCTTATCCACAACTAATGCAGACAAAGGACTGAACCTTATGCACAACTAATGCAGACAAAGGACTGAACCTTATCCACAACTAATGCAGACAATGGACTGAACCTTATCCACAACTAATGCAAAGGACTGAACCTTATCCACAACTAATGCAGAGAAAGGACTGAACCTTATCCACAACTAATGCACAGAAAGTGCTGAACCTTATCCACAACTAATGCACAGAACGGGCTGAACCTTATCCACAACTAATGCAGACAAAGCACTGAACCTTATCCACAAGTAATGCAGACAAAGGACTGAACCTTATCCACAACTAATGCCGAGAAAGGACTGAACCTTATCCACAACTAATGCAGAGAAAGGAATGAACCTTATCCACAACTAATGCAGAAAAAGGACTGAACCTTATCCACAACTAATACAGGCAAAGGACTGAACCTTATCCACAACTAATGCAGAGAAAGGACTCAACCTTATCCACAACTAATGCAGAAGAAGGACTGAACCTTATCCACAACTAATGCAGACAAAGGACTGAACCTTATCCACAACTAATGCAGACAAAGGACTGAACCTTATCCAAAACTAATGCAGACAATGGACTGAACCTTATCCACAGCTAACGCAGACAAAGGACTGAACCTTATACAGAGCTAACGCAGACAAAGGACAGAACCTTATCCACAACTAATGCAGATAAAGGACTGAATCTTATCCACAGCTAACACAGACAAATGACTGAACCTTATCCACAGCTAACGCAGATAAAGGACTGAACCTTATCCACAATTTATGCGGAGAAAGGACTGAACCTTTTCCACAATTAATGCAGAGAAAGGACCGCACATTATCTACAACTATATTGCAGAGAACAAACTGAACCTTATCCATAACTAATGCAGGGAAAGGACTGAACCTTATCCACAGCTAACGCAGACAAAGGACTGAACCTTATATGTCACTGCACGTGTGCTGTTTCGTTTTCCTTTTTGGCTGCATTTTGGCAAAGTCAATCCATTTTTTGCACCCATGAAATACTATACTGTTCTCTGAGTAACTGGGTGAATTCACAGGCTTAATGAAAATGTCAGACTATCTATTCATACATATGTTAACTAGCTAGCCCCTTATATTATGTTAAATTTGTTATGCATGCTTCTTTATACTGTAAGCAGCTTTCCTTCCCTTATGTAAAAGTCACACTACCTTACTTTTATTTTTTGTTCTGCTCATAAGCCATAGTTTTTTCTCATCTTGCCCATCTTTTAGTTTAATTTTTCCTTTTCCTTTTCTGTCTTCTTGTGTTTATTTTATTATATGTCTTCCAGCTTTTGACTAATAATTATGCATATTAATAAGAAGAGCCATTAAAATGTAACACTAATGCACAATTTATGTAAAATCACACAGTTATGCATATCTGCACCCATATGCAAAGTAGATCCTGTGTATAATTCAGATCAGTTTCTGTGAGTCCAAGTGTTATGATCAAGAGGAACTCTACATCTTTATTTCCACATCATAATCCAGTATTATCAAAAAAATAGCTACCTGCTTTATGCCTTTCTGTGAGGCATTTGTTAAGTAAACCTGACATAGGATTCTTAGGAATTGTAGAGCAAAATGTGATATACAAAGCAATAAAAACATGGATTATTTTAAAAGTGAATAAGCTGCTTTAGAAAATCGTGGTGCAGACACAAAAGTGTCCCATGATCTAGTACCTAGTCCGTGTGAATCCTGGATGCAACATTCTGGAGGACAAGGTGGTAACCCTGACCCAGTCAAAGTTGTGGAGTGATAGGCCAATGAGTTCGCATATGAAAGAGCAATGGATGATGCAGGATCCAGCTGAAGAGAGTATGTCACAGGAAAATATTCTGGAACGTTCTGTAGAATGGTCGCAGGAAACCAAGAATAAAAAATGAGTCCTCAGTTTAGAAGAAAAAGATCCAGAGGAAGACTTGCTCGATTTAATAGAGATGGATAGACATATTAAGATCGATGAAAGAAATAGATTACAGAAAGTCAATAAGACACAAATGTTAGAACCCGATCAAAAAACACAAAATAATTCCACAAGTCACTTCACAAGCACTTAGATTTTATTATCACATCATCTGGTACCTCGGATATTCTCCTGCTCAGAATATCACATCATAACATTTCATGCTTGTTTTTAGACAGGAAAAGAATAGTTAATCACACAATTAAACAAATTAAACAATTAAAATGCCTTAATTAAATTAATTATTTGTTTAGTCTACTACTTATTTTTAATACTATCCAACATTTCAAAAATATACACTCAAAAATATAAATTAACTTGCTGATTTTAACCCTAAGGCATACATTCCTACAGTGTTAGCCCGACGCTTAATAGTGCGTTTATTGAACCTAGCGCAAAAGCGACAACCACAAACGTTGTGGTCTGGGCCTAGGCAAGGAATACAATAAGAATGAAAATCCTTATGAGGTATTTGCTTCCCACAAGAAATACAATTATTAACTTTGTCTGACATCAGTCTGAGGCAAGAAAAGTTTCCCCAATGGGGTACTTAGCTTTATAGAAGACTTTGGCTGAAATTCTGTTCAAAAAACTCAGGAGCTGCCCGACCGGCACTTGTGAACTGCTTCTGCTTCGGGCACCACGCGGCAAGAAAGACTGAAGAAAATGGCGTTGGCTGCCTCTTTTATACCCCTGCCACACTGACATCAGGAAAGGAGCGACGACAACTGTCACCGGAACAAGGCATTGGAATTCAGGCCGACTGCAGGACCGCCTGACGGCAGGATAACCCAAGTGTGCTGATTGCAGCAACATAGCACGATGAACATTGACTGAAACTTATCTACAGCTAACACTTTAAAGCAATGAACCTTATCCACAGATAATGCAGACAAAGGACTGAACCTTATCCACAACTACCACAGACAAAGGACTGAACCTTATCCACAGCTAATGCAGACAAAGGACTGAACCTTATCCACAACTAAAGCAGAGAAAGGACTGAATATTATCCACAACTAATGCAGAGAAAGGACAGAACCTTATCCACAATTAATGAAGAGAAAGGACTGAACTTTATCCATAACTAATGCAGAGAAAGGACTGAACCTTATCCACAGCTAACACAGACAAAGGACTGAACCTTATCTACAGCTAACACAGACAAAGGACTGAACCTTATCCACAACTAATGCAGCGAAAGGACTGAACCTTATCCACAACTAACACAGAGATAGGACTGAACCTTATCCACAACTAATGCAGAGAAAGGACTGAACCATATCCACAACTAATGCAGAGAAAGGACTGAACCTTATCCATGACTAATGCAGAGAAAGGACTGAACCTTATCCACAACTATTGCAGAGAAAGGACAGAACCTTATCCATAACTAATGCAGAGAAAGGACTGAACCTTATCCACAGCTAACACAGACAAAGGACTGAACCTTATCTACAGCTAACACAGACAAAGGACTGAACCTTATCCACAACTAATGCAGAGAAAGGACTGAACCTTATCCACAACTAACACAGAGATAGGACTGAACCTTATCCACAACTAATGCAGAGAAAGGACTGAACCTTATCCATGACTAATGCAGAGAAAGGACTGAACCTTATCCACAACTATTGCAGAGAAAGGACAGAACCTTATCCACAACTAATGCAGAGAAAGGACTGATCCTTATCCACAACTAATGCAGAAAAAGAACTGAACATTATCCACAACTAACACACAGAAATGACTGAACCTTATCCACAACTAATGCAGAGAAAGGGCTGCACATTATCCACAACTATTGCAGAGAAAGGACTGAATTTTATCCATGACTAATGCAGAGAAAGGACTGAGCCTTATCCACAACTAATGTAGAGAAAGGAATTAACCTTATCCACAACTAATGCTGAGAAAAGGCTGCACATTATCCACAACTATTCCTGAGAAAGGCCTGCACATTAACCACAACTATTGCAGAGAAAGAACTGAACCTTTACCACAACTAATGCAGAGAAAGGGCTAAACTTTATCCACAACTAATGCAGACAAAGGACTGAACCTTATCCACAACTATTGCAGAGAAAGGACTGAACCTTATCCACAATTAAGGCTGAGAAAGGACTGAACCTTATCCACAGTTAATGCAGAGAAAGGGCTGCACATTACCCACAACTAATGCAGACAAAGGACTGAATCTTATCCATAACTAATGCAGAGAAAGGACTAAAACTTATCCACAGCTAACAGACTAATGGACTGAACCTTATATACAACTAATGCAGAGAAAGGACTGAAAGGACTGAACCTTATCCATAACTAACACAGAGAAAGGACTGAGCCTTATCCACAGCTAATGCAGAGAAATGACTGAACCTTATCCACAGCAAATACAGACAAAGGACTGAACCTTATCCACAGCTAATGCAGACAAAGGACTGAACCTTATCCACAGCTAATGCAGATAAAGGACTGAACCTTATCCACAGCTAATGCAGAGAAAGGACTGAACCTTATCCACAACTAATGCAGAGAAAAAACTGAACCTTATCCACAACTAATGCAGAGAAAGGACTGAACCTTATGCACAACTAATGCAGAAAAAGGACTGAACCTTATCCACAACTAATGCAGACAATGGACTGAACCTTATCCACAACTAATGCAGACAATGTACTGAACCTTATTCACAGCTAATGCAGACAAAGGACTGAACCTTATCCACAACTAATATAGACAATGGACTGAACCTTATCCACAGCTAATGCAGACAATGTACTGAACCTTATCCACAACTAATGCAGACAAAGGACTGAACCTTATCCACAACTAATGCACAGAACGGACTGAACCTTATCCACAACTAATGCAGACAAACACTGAACCTTATCCACAACTAATGCAGACAAAGGACTGAACCTTATCCACAACTAATGCAGACAATGGACTGAACCTTATCCACAACTAATGCAGACAATGTACTGAACCTTATTCACAGCTAATGCAGACAAAGGACTGAACCTTATCCACAACTAATATAGACAATGGACTGAACCTTATCCACAACTAATGCAGACAATGGACTGAACCTTATCCACAACTAATGCAGACAATGTACAGAACCTTATTCACAGCTAACGCAGACAAAGGACTGAACCTTATCCACAACTAATGCAGAGAAAGGACTGAACCTTATCTACAGCTAACACAGACAAAGGACTGAACCTTATCCACAACTAATGCAGAGAAAGGACTGAACCCTTATCCACAACTAATGCAGAGAATGGACTGAACCTTATCCACAACTAACACAGAGATAGGACTGAACCTTATCCACAACTAATGCAGTGAAAGGACTGAACCATATCCACAACTAATGCAGAGAAAGGACTGAACCTTATCCATGACTATTGCAGAGAAAGGACTGAACCTTATGCAAAACTAATGCAGAGAAAGGACTGAACCTTATCCAGAACTAATGCAGAAAAATAACTGAACCTTATCCACAACTAACACACAGAAATGACTGAACCTTATCCACAACTAATGCAGAGAAAGGGCTGCACATTATCCACTGCTATTGCTGAGAAAGGACAGAATTTTATCCATGACTAATGCAGAGAAAGGACTGAGCCTTTTCCACAGCTAATGCACAGAAAGGACTAAACTTTATCCACAACTAATGCAGAGAAAGGGTTGACCCTTATCCACAACTATTGCAGAGAAAGGACTGAACCTTATCCACAATTAAGGCTGAGAAAGGACTGAACTTTATCCACACCTAATGCAGAGACAGGACTGAACCTTATCCACAACTAATGCAGAGAAAAAACTGAACGTTATCCACAACTAATGCAGAGAAAGGACTGAACCTTATGCACAACTAATGCAGACAAAGGACTGAACCTTATCCATAACTAATGCGGAGAAAGGACTAAAACTTATCCACAGCTAACACACTAATGGACTGAACCTTATATACAACTAATGCAGAGAAAGGACTGAACCTTATCCATAACTAACACAGAGAAAGGACTGAACCTTATCCACAGCTAATGCAGACAAAGGACTGAACCTTATCCACAGCTAATGCAGATAAAGGACTAAACCTTATCCACACCTAATGCAGAGACAGGACTGAACCTTATCCACAACTAATGCAGAGAAAAAACCTGAACCTTATCCACAACTAATGCAGAGAAAGGACTGAACCTTATGCACAACTAATGCAGACAAAGGACTGAACCTTATCCACAACTAATGCAGACAATGGACTGAAACTTATCCACAACTAATGCAGACAATGTACTGAACCTTATTCACAGCTAACACGGACAAAGAACTGAACCTTATCCACAACTAATATAGACAATCGACTGAACCTTATCCACAACTAATGCAAAGGACTGAACCTTATCCACAACTAATGCACAGAAAGTGCTGAACCTTATCCGCAACTAATGCACAGAATGGACTGAACCTTATCCACAACTAAAGCAGACAAAGCACTGAAAATTATCCACAACTAATGCAGACAAAGGACTGAACCTTATCCACAACTAATGCAGAGAAAGGACTGAACCTTATCCACAACTAATGCAGACAAAGGACTGAACCTTATCCACAACTAATGCAGACAAAAGACTGAACCTTATCCACAACTAATGCAGAAAAAGGACTCAACCTTATCCACAACTAATGCAGAGAAAGGACTGAACCTTATCCACAACTAATGCAGAGAAAGGACTGAACCTTATCCACAACTAATGCAGACAAAGGACTGAACCTTATCCACAACCAATGCAGACAAAGGACTGAACCTTATCCACAACTTATGCAGACAATGGACTGAACCTTATCCCAAGCTAATGCAGACAATGGACTGAACCTTATCCACAGCTAATGCAGACAAAGGACTGAACCTTATCCACAACTAATGCAGATAAAGGACTGAACCTTATCCACAGCTAACACAGACAAATGACTGAACCTTATCCACAGCTATTGCAGACAAAGGACTGAACCTTATCCACAATTAATGCAGAAAAAGGACTGAACCTTTTCCACAATTAATGCAGAGAAAGGGCTGCACATTATCTACCACTATATTGCAGAGAACGGACTCTACCTTATCCATAACTAATGCAGGGAAAGGAGTGAACCTTATCCACAATTAATGCAGAGAAAGGACTGAACCTTTTCCATGATTAATGCAGAGAAAGGGCTGCACATTATCTACAATTATATTGCAGAGAACGGACTGAACCTTATCCATAACTAATGCAGGGAAAGGACTGAACCTTATCCACAACTAATGCAGACAAAGGACTGAACCTTATGCACAACTAATGCAGACAAAGGACTGAACCTTATCCACAACTAATGCAGACAAAGGACTGAACCTTATCCACAACTAATGCAGGCAAAGGACTGAACCTTATCCACAACTAATGTAGACAATGGACTGAATCTTATCCACAGCTAACGCAGCCAAAGGACTGAACCTTATCCACAGCTAACACAGACAAATGACTGAACCTTATCCACAGCTAACGCAGACAAAGCACTGAACCTTATCCACAATTAATGCAGAGAAAGGACTGAACCTTATCCACAACTAATGCAGACAATGGACTGAACCTTATCCCCAGCTAATGCAGACAAAGGACTTGAACCGTATCCACAGCTAACGCAGACAAAGGACTGAACCTTATCCACAACTAATGCAGATAAAGGACTGAACCTTATCCACAGCTAACACAGACAAATGACTGAACCTTATCCACAGCTAACACAGACAAAGGACTGAACCTTATCCACAATTAATGCAGAGAAAGGACTGAACTTTATCCACAACTAATGCAGACAATGGACTGAACCTTATCCCCAGCTAATGCAGACAAAGGACTTGAACCGTATCCACAGCTAACGCAGACAAAGGACTGAACCTTATCCACAACTAATGCAGATAAAGGACTGAACCTTATCCACAGCTAACACAGACAAAGGACTGAACCTTATCCACAATTAATGTAGAGAAAGGACTGAACCTTTTCCACAATTAATGCAGAGAAAGGGCTGCACATTATCTACCACTATATTGCAGAGAACGGACTGAACCTTATCCATAACTAATGCAGGGAAAGGACTGAACCTTATCCACAATTAATGCAGAGAAAGGACTGAACCTTTTCCACGATTAATGCAGAGAACGGACTGAACCTTATCCACAACTAATGCAGAGAAAGTGCTGAACCTTATCCACAACTAATGCACAGAACGGACTGAACCTTATCCACAACTAAAGCAGACAAAGCACTGAACCTTATCCACAACTAATGCAGACAAAGGACTGAACCTTATCCACAACAAATGCAGAGAAAGGACTGAACCTTATCCACAACTAATGCAGACAAAGGACTGAACCTTATCCACAACTAATGCAGACAAAGGACTGAACCTTATCCACAACTAATGCAGAAAAAGGACTGAACTTTATCCACAACTTATGCAGAGAAAGGACTGAACCTTATCCACAACTAATGCAGAGAAAGGACTGAACCTTATCCACAACTAATGCAGACAAAGGACTGAACCTTATCCATAACTAATGCAGACAAAGACTGAACCTTATCGACAACTAATGCAGACAATGGACTGAACCTTATCCCAAGCTAATGCAGACAATGGACTGAACCTTATCCACAGCTAACACAGACAAAGGACGGAACCTTATCCACAACTAATGCAGATAAAGGACTGAACCTTATCCACAGCTAACACAGACAAATGACTGAACCTTATCCACAGCTAACGCAGACAAAGGACTGAACCTTATCCACAATTAATGCAGAGAAAGGACTGAACCTTTTCCACAATTCATGCAGAGAAAGGGCTGCACATTATCTACCACTATATTGGGGAGAACGGACTGAACCTTAGCCATAACTAATGCAGGGAAAGGACTGAACCTTATCCACAATTAATGCAGAGAAAGGACTGAACCTTTTCCACGATTAATGCAGAGAAAGGGCTGCACATTATCTACAACTATATTGCAGAGAACGGACTGAACCTTATCCATAACTAATGCAGGAAAGGACTGAACCTTATCCACAACTAATGCAGACAAAGGACTGAACCTTATGCACAACTAATGCAGTCAAAGGACTGAACCTTATCCACAACTAATGCAGAAAAAAGACTGAACCTTATCCACAACTAATGCAGACAAAGCACTGAACCTTATCCACAACTAATGCAGACAATGGACTGAACTATATCCACAGCTAACGCAGCCAAAGGACTGAACCTTATCCACAATTAATGCAGAGAAAGGACTGAAAGTTATCCACAACTAATGCAGACAATGGACTGAACCTTATCCCCAGCTAATGCAGACAAAGGACTGAACCGTATCCACAGCTAATGCAGACAAAGGACTGAACCTTATCCACAACTAATGCAGATAAAGGACTGAACCTTATCCACAGCTAACACAGACAAAGGACTGAACCTTATCCACAGCTAACGCAGACAAAGGACTGAACCTCATCCACAATTAATGCAGAGAAAGGACTGAACCTTATCCACAATTAATGCAGAGAAAGGGCTGCACATTATCTACCACTATATTGCAGAGAACGGACTGAACCTTATCCATAACTAATGCAGGGAAAGGACTGAACCTTATCCACAATTAATGCAGAGAAAGGACTGAACCTTTTCCACGATTAATGCAGAGAAAGGGCTGCACATTATCTACAACTATATTGCAGAGAACGAACTGAACCTTATCCATAACTAATGCAGGGAAAGAACTGAACCTTATCCACAACTAATGCAAAGGATTGAACCTTATCCACAACTAATGCAAAGGACTGAACCTTATCCACAACTAATGCAGAGAAAGGACTGAACCTTATCCACAACTAATGCACAGAAAGTGCTGAACCTTATCCACAACTAATGCACAGAACGGACTGAACCTTATCCACAACTAATGCAGACAAAGCACTGAACCTTATCCACAACTAATGCAGACAAAGGACTGAACCTTATCCACAACTAATGCAGAGAAAGGACTGAACCTTATCCGCAACTAATGCAGACAAAGGACTGAACCTTATCCACAACTAATGCAGACAAAGGACTGAACCTTATCCACAACTAATGCAGACAAAGGACTCAACCTTATCCACAACTAATGCAGAGAAAGGATTGAACCTTATCCACAACTAATGCAGAGAAAGGACTGAACCTTATCCACAACTAATGCAGACAAAGGCCTGAACCTTATCCACAACTAATGCAGACAAAGGACTGAACCTTATCCACAACTAATGCAGACAATGAACTGAACCTTATCCACAGCTAACGCAGACAAAGGACTGAACCTTTTCCAAAGCTAACACAGACAAATGACTGAACCTTATCCACAGCTAACGCAGACAAAGGACTGAACCTTATCTACAATTAATGCAGAGAAAGGACTGAACCTTTTCCACAATTAATGCAGAGAAAGGGCTGCACATTATCTACAACTATATTGCAGAGAACGGACTGAACCTTATCCATAACTAATGGAGGGAAAGGACTGAACCTTATCCACAGCTAATGCAGGGAAAGGACTGAACCTTATCCACAACTAATGCAGACAAAGGACTGAACCTTATCCACAACTAATGCAGAGAAAGTACTGAACCTTATATGTCACTGCATGTGTGCTGTTTCGTTTTCCTTTTTGGCTGCATTTTGGCAAAGTCAATCCATTTTTTGCACCCATAAAATACTATACTTTTCTCTGAGTAACTGGGTGAATTCACAGGCTTAATGAAAATGTCAGACTATCTATTCATACATATGTTAACTAGCTAGCCCCTTATATTATGTTAAATTTGGTATGCATGCTTCTTTATACTGTAAGCAGCTTTCCTTCCCCTATGTAAAAGTCACACTACATTACTTTTATTTTTTGTTCTGCTCATAAACCATAGTTTCTCATCTTGCCCATCTTTTAATTTAATTTTTCCATTTCCTTTTCTGTCTTCTTGTGTTTATTTTATTATATGTCTCCTAGCTTTTGACTAATAATTATGCATATTAATAAGAAGAGCCATTAAAATGTAACACTAATGCACAATTAATGTAAAATCACACAGATATGCATATCTGCACCCATATGCAAAGTAGAACCTGTGTATAATTCAGATCAGTTCCTGTGAGTCCAAATGTTATGATCAAGACGAACTCTACATCTTTATTTCCACACCATAATCCAGTATTATCAAAAAAATAGCTACCTGCTTTATGGCTTTCTGTGAGGCATTTTTTAAGTAAACCTGACATAGGATTCTCAGGAATTATAGAGCAAAATGTGATATACACAGAAATAAAACATGGATTATATTAAGTGAATAAACTGCTTTAGAAAATCCTGGTACAGACACAAAAGTGTCCCATGATCTAGTACCTAGTCCGTGTGAATCCTGGATGCAACATTCTGGAGGACAAGGCGGTAACCCTGACCCAGTCAAAGTTGTGGAGTGATAGGCCAATGAGTTCTCATATGAAAGAGCAATGGATGATGCAGGATCCAGCTGAAGAGAGTATGTCACAGGAAGATATTCTGGAACATTCTGTAGAATGGTCGCAGGAAACCACGAATAACAAATGAGCCCTCAGTTTAGAAGAAAAAGATCCAGAGGAAGACTTGCTCGATTTAATAGAGATGGATAGACATATTAAGATCGATGAAAGACATAGATTACAGAAAGTCAATAAGACGCAAATGTTAGAACCCGATCAAAAAACACAAAATAATTCCACAAGTCACTTCACAAGCACTTAGATTTTATTATCACATCATCTGGTACCTTGGATATTCTCCTGCTCAGAATATCACATCATAACATTTCTTGCTTGTTTTTAGATAGGAAAAGAATAGTTAATAATACAATTAAACAAATTAAACAATTAAAATGCCTTAATTAAATTAATTATTTGTTTAGTCTACTACTTATTTTTAATACTATCCAACATTTCAAAAATATACACTCAAAAATATAAATTAACTTGCTGATTTTAACCCTAAGGCATACATTCCTACAGTCCAAAATCATTTCCATTTCTAAGTCCCTTAATTTTATTAAAAAAATCATCTCCCCTAGGGAGAAAAAGTTGTGCCAGTACTTTGAAAAAGAACCAGGACTATGACTTGCTGACAGGACAGATTTGTGTCCCAGAGACTCTCCCATCTGTGGAATAGACTCCCTCTCCACGTCAAGCAGAGTACCTCATTAACCCTTTTTAAGCACAACCTGGATAACTGGATAGGGAACAGAGAATACTCCCTTGGGATTCCACCTGCGTCTCTGCTGGATAGTGGCATATGGTGCAGACTTGTTGGAACATGGTCTGAATTCTTGGCTAGGCTTGTAAGGGCCTCAGGGCAAATAGCCTAGTAACTTTCTATGATCCTATGATTTTATAAACCCAGAATCTAGTCACTGTTGTTTTATTACAAAATGTTTTGCCATCAGACTTTTCATATTTTTATTTCTAATATGACCCAAGTATTCCAGGATTTGGATTTTTACCCTTTTTTTCATCTGACCTTCTTACCAAACTGGATGCTAACACCGACACCCAATAATATATACCACCCGCCCACAGACTCACAGCTAAACTTACCATTAGAAATACATTTCCTCCCATTTATTTTTTCCCATTAAGATTTTTAACTTTGGGACACACTTTACAATGTCCACATGCACACATACCTTTTGAGATAACATTTTAAATGATCTACTACTTCCTGAACTCAAAATTTCATTTAGATTACTATATCTGCTATAAAAAACGTTCACAAATCTAAAGTATGTGCCTGTATCTTCATCATTACAAATTATATACCAATGGTCTCTAATAATGCTTTCTAAAACTAATGGAAATATAATGAATTTAGATACCAAAAATAATCTGTCTTTGCTCCCCTTCATATCATCATTTGCTTCCCTATAATACTGTCTTTTATAATGTGGCCTTTCCTTCCCTTTTTCCTTCTAGAAGCCTCTTTCTAGCTTTACAAATTTGCACCCCGAATACCCCAATTCTTAAGTCTATTTTCTTCCCTGAGCAAATCCTTTTCCCTCAAGGTTTTGTCTGATGTATTATTTAAAAAGTGCCCTAAATTCACTATATGGTAAAGCATCGATTAAATGGGACGGGTACATACTGGTTGCATGCAATAAAAATTTCACCATTTCTTTCCTATACAACTTATACATAATATCACTGTTCCCATCTACATATAATGTAACATCCAAATAATCAACTTTTCATTTAGTTTACACATAAATTTAAGTCCATGGGAATCCTCACTCAGATCCTTGAATAAATTAAAAAAAACTGCTCTTACTACCCTTACAAACAAAAATCAAACCATCTATGTATCTCTTAAATGAAACTAAATGCTTAGAAAAAATTGAGTAGGGTATATAAACTTCTTCTCAAAATCACCCATATATAATACTGCATATGTGGGAGAGTACTATTGCAAATAATAAACTAAAAGTATCAGCACAGACAGAAAAAACTTTGAAGATGTGCTAAATATAAAGGAAAAGTACAAAATAAACAATTCATTGATGATCCAAAAAGGTTTTATAGAGAATCGGAAAACAAAGGAATAGAAACACCATCAAAAAAGAAGAAATATACACAATTTGTAGAGCTATCCATGAAGACCCTGTGGAACATAAGAAACATGCTGAATGGACAGAAATAAAAGAGGCAGTAAAGACATTCAAATGTACAGGATATGAAATGGGATGAAGTAACGGCCAGAGAAACTGAAATAAAATTATGAAAAGCTCCTAAATGGAAAACCCATCCCAACTGCAATATCTAACTTCGTACTAAAATTATTAACATTGTTACACAAAGATTTAGCCCTGAGTAAGAAATACTTATATGCACACACCAAGCAAACACCAACCTGGTTAACAATAGGAAAAATGATACTCCTCCTTAAGAGTGAACCTACAAGCTCTCCTAAAAACTATATACTGATAACTTGCCATCTAACAATATATAAACTATATACTGGAACTGATGCTGACAGAGTTTATAGTCATTTAGAAGAAAAGTCAATCATGGTGATAGAACACAACAGTAACAAAAGAAAGTCAAATGGAACAAAGGATCATTTGTTGATAAAGTCATACTGGAGAACTGTAAAAAAGGGAAAACTCTAAGTATGGCATGAATTGATTACAGAAAAGCATTTGAAGCATCCCATATTCATGGATAGGTTCATAGGTTCATAGGTTCATACTAGGCTATCTGCCCTGGGGCAATTATAAGCCTAGCCCGATTCTGTATGGCTTACGCCACCCCTTGATTTGAGTATACTGTGCCCTTTTTAAGGTTTAGTTTACTGTGCCTCTGTCTAATAGTGACACGGGAGTAATCCCTGGGACAAACCTACGATCCCCCATCCACTTATCGAGATTCTTCTTGAAGAGATTCAGTGAGGTGCTCTGCCTCACATGAACTGGAATTCTATTCCAGAGCAAAGGGAGCCTCTGGGTTATGAAACTGTCCCTCCAGCAAGTTCTATTTATTTCTGTGCTGAGGTTCAAGTCCCTCAAGCATGTGGCTCTAAGGGATTTAGATTTACTGAGGTGGAGCATGTCCATTAATTCTGGATTTGACATAGCTTTGTATGTCAGGCATAGATCGCCTCGAAGTAGGCGGTATGCAACTGAGTAGAGCTGGAGTTTTTTTAACCGAGCAGCATATGGCATCGGTTTGAGACCCTTGATCCTCTTGGTGAGATACTTTTGGGGTCTTTCTAATTGCTGCAGGTGTCGGGTAAGGTACATCCCAAAAGGGCATTGTATTCTATGATGGGCCTGATGAGGGATGAATAAAGGCACGATTACCTCTCTTGATCTAGATGTGAAACCCTTCGTGATGAGGTGGGCTATGTAGAAGGTCTTTCTAACCACTTTGGCAATGTGGTTTTCAAAGGAGAGATTGCTATCAACTTGGGTCCCCAGGTCCCTAATAACTTTCTATGTACTTAATGGGTTTCCGCCTATGTGGTAATTTGTGGGCACATTGTTTTTGCCAAAGGGTATGACTATACATTTTTTGGCATTTAGCTTTAAACCATGGAGCTGGCACCAGTTATCTGTCTCTGTGAGACCTTTTTGAAGGATGTTTGTGTCAGCTGGAGAGTTGATTATGGCACCCAGTTTGCAGTCGTCTGCGAACTTGGTGAGCCATAGTCCTCCCACGTTTGCCTGTACCTCGGAAAAGTATATACCGAACAAGAGTGGTCCCAGGACAGAACCCTGTGGGATGCCACTTGTGACCGGTTTTGAGTCTGACATGGCTCCAGCAACTCTCACTCTGTGGGTTCTGTCTTTGAGCCAGTTTGCGACCCATCTTGTGACATAGGGGTTTATATTTAAGCTGGATAGCTTATCTATGATGCCCGAGTGGGGTATAGTGTCAAATGCCTTTGCAAGGTCCAGATAGGCTGTGTGGACTACCTTCCCTTCATCTATGGCTTTGGTGACTGTTTCAAAGAAGTCAACCAGGTTCAAAAGGCAGGATCTGCCCTTGACAAAGCCGAACTGGGTAGGATCTAGTGTCTGTAGGTCCCCAATGTCTTTGTTTATGAGCTCCATGATGATCCTCTCCATAGCCTTGCAGACTAAGCTAGTCAGGCTTATGGGGCGGTAGTTTCCAGGGTCCGTAGAGGCTCCACCTTTGTGGAGTGGCACCACTGTTGCTGTATGCCATTCTGTGGGCACATATCCTGTAGTGAGGCTGAGATTGTATAGCTGTTTTATTTGAGGGATTAGTTCCTCTTGTAGTTCATGTAGGACTCAACCTGGGACGCCATCTGGTCCCATGGAAGCAGTGTTTTTTGCTTTGGAGAGGGCAGCCTTCACCTGAGCATCAGAGATGTTTGGGAGGCTGCCCTCTGCTGGGATAGATACTTGCTCTTTTGGGGGGGAGGGGGTGGAGAAGTTTGCACTGAACCTGTCTGCCAGGATATTGGCAATGTCTGTGGGTTTATTGTATTTTTGTCGCTTAGAATCAACTCAGAACAAGTCTGGGAGTTGCATCCCAGGTTTCTAACATAACTGAAAAAAGCCTTATGATTGTCTTTGGTGTCCTGTGCAATTTTTCTCTCGAAGCTGGCCTTGGAGGATTTTATGAGGGATCGTAATTGCTAGTACTGATCAGAGATGCCTTCCCTATTAGGGATTTTGCTCTATCATGTAGTAGCTTCCTCCTTCTGTTGTACAGTTTATTTATGGCAGGGGACCTCCAGACTGGACGCCTGCCTTTGGATGATTGGGTCTTGGTTTTGTTTGGGATAGCATGATCCATGCATTCCTAGAGATGTCCGTAGAATGCATTTATATAGGATTCTGCAGTTTGGGCTGTTGTTTCCACTGGCCCTGGGGCCTTGAAGGATTCTGCTTCGGTTTTGAGAAGTGAGAAGTTCGCTTTTGAGAAGTTTTTCACTGTGGTTTTCTGGGCTGGGGGTGGGGTCGGGATGTGGACATCCAGTGAAATTAATTTATGGTCTGATCTTACCAATGAGGGATATACTTCTGGTGTGGAGCATAGAGTCCCCATGTTGGTAATGATCAGGTCTAGTATGTTGTCCCCTCTTGTGGGAGTGGTGACTAGTTGTTCCATAGAGAGTTCTTACAGATGTATATGATATATCCCACATTGAACAACTACATTACAGTGACCATGAAAGAGTGGCAAAACTCTTTACAGCTAAGCTATGATAAAGGACAAATTATTATCCGAGGGATAAAAATTTCAAGGGGGATATTCCAGGGAGACTCCTAGTCGCTGTTGCTCTTTTATCTTGCCCTTAAACCATTAAGCTGCCTATTAACAGATTAGGTCATGGCTACAATTTGGCTCCCACACAGTAGCAAAGTGTTAAGACTTCTTATCTTCTTTTTTGGATGATTTAAAACTGTATAATTCATCAATTAAGGAGCTGAAAGCACAACTGGAAGTGGTCAAAATATAAGAATGTCAGTTGGCCTTGATAAAAGAGCAAAAGCAACCTTTAAGGCAGGAAAGCTACTGCACCAAGAAAACTTCAGCTTGGGACAAGAATGTGATATAAAAGAACTTGAGCAGGAGGAGTGTATAAATATTTGAAAATTGGTAAAGTATTAACAATAAAACATGAACAAATGCAAACAAAACTCAGTAAAGAATATTTTAGGAGAGAAAGATTAATATTGAAAACAGTCCTGACATCTAGGAGCAAATCCAAGCTATAAACCAATTTGCTCTTTCTGTTCTAACTTACAATTTTTGGGTAATGGCTGACCTCAAAAGATATCTGATCAGCTGGACAGGAAAACAAGAAAAATGCTTCACCCTCATCAAATGATATATATATATATATATATCAGTGCATACCATATATATATATATATATATATATATATATATATATATATATATATATATATATATGTATATATCAGTGCATACCAAGATTATATATCCCTTTTCTAAAGGAGGTAAGGTCTTCTTTGAAAATGATTATATACATAGATCTGTAATCCTAGGTCTGCATACATATCTGCAACCTCATCAGATCCAAACATAGTGAAAGGTTTAAGACATGAAAAGAACAAGTCTAAGTTGACTTCCTTGCTTAATTTAGCAGAAGCATATCAGTGACAAGCAGGAATGGAAACCAAACCGAAAGTAGACAAAAATCAGGCAGCAACTGAATGTGCCAAAAAATAAAAAGAAAAAATATAAGGAGATGGATTAGATGAGAAGCCAAAGAATGTGGAAAAGGCATAAATATAGTTGCAAGTACCGAAACCTCCTGGGACAACCTCATGTTGATCAGGATCGAACAAGGGAATGGTTAAGGAGAGGTGAAAGTGAAGTTAAACCAAAAGATGAAAGGTTAATATTAGTGGCCCAGGATAGGGGCTTACAAATTCCATTGAACATGTGGGAGAAACAGACAAATGCAGGTTCTGTAAAACAGATCTGGAAACAATTGCACATCTTGTTGCTGGGTGTGATACACAAAGGACAGGAGGGCCTGTATACAGAAAGGCATAATAATGTGGCAAGACTGTTGAACTGGGGATTGTGCAAACAGTACACTACTGAAGTAGCTGAGAAGCACTGGAAACATAAGCCACAAAGCATTACAGAGAATGTTGAAGTTTATATCACATGGGATCACCCATTACCAACAGTTTAAACAATAGATGCAAGAAAACCAGATGTTGTAGTCTATGAAAAGAAGACAAAAGCAGCATCAATTACTGAAATTTCTACACCCACAGATTACAGTGTCTTATGTAGAGAGAGAGAGACACAAAGTTGTAAAACACCAGGATTTCCAGGTAGAAACAAGGGCAATGTGGAAGAAGGATACCCCAACATCTCTAATAGTAGTAAGAGCAATGGGTCTCTTAAAAAATAACTGAAGTCTTATTTAAATATTCTCTCGATATATGTAACTCCAAATTAATTGCAGAATGAGTCAATTCTGGGCACATTATAGGTGCTGCGAAGAGGACTTTTGGCTAACATCAAAGATTGAAAACATACTAATTTCATGAATTATAATCTTTGACTCAGAAATGTGGTCCATTCCCATCATGGTATTAGAAACCCAAAAAACTTGGAGAAATTAAAAAGAGAAAACTATGGATTTTTCATGTTTATACTTACCATGCTAGCAGACAGCTATTTTTGACAGACAATGGCAAAAGATGGAAGCATATCTCTCAACTTCATTGTTCAAGGACACCACTCTGGTGGTGTAGAGGGGACATTGCATGGTAGGAGGCATGGCCCAAAGAAGAGGTGGACTTAGCTGAGCTGCTGTGGAGGGGACCATTAATCTGGAATGTCTCCATTATGTGGCCTTCCCTCATACATGACTACAGGTACTATGGGTGGGGTCATGTGTAGGTTATAATAAAAAAAATACTGACCCTGACAAAAATGCAGGTGATAGTCAATGGAAGAATTAGAGCAGGAGGTAGATTATGCAATGAATGTGTGGCAGTGTAATGGATGTCCAGATAAGAAAGGTGACCAAAAAAAATATTGCTCAAGAATTCTAGACAAAGCAAAACATAATGGTGAAAGGCTTAAAATCACAGAATATTTTAAATATTACACTAATTCACTTTAAAAAGTTAGTAGAACAACAGATTTTGAAGGAACACATATTTTCTGAGCAATAAGAAATATGAAATGCTAATGTCTGGCATTACTGACTTACAGTAGTCCTCAGTAATTTATCAGAAAATCAAAAATGATAGAAGGAACAAGGCAAAAATATAAGACAAAATCAACATCATTCTGTGAAATTCTGGATAGTTGATAGTTATGTTTGGGTGACTATAGAAAGCATTGAATTAATGGACAAAAGTGGATTTTGATAGATCCAAACATTTCATGCACTATATTTCATTGAGTTTACTATTATAAAAGTAAGAAATTTAAAATAATGTTGTACTTAAATGGCAACAATTAATGTTGAAACTGCAGATTTACTACAGTGTAGTAAATCTGCAGTAATTGCCGAAAATGTCGACTTTGACATTTTATGGCAATTAACAACAATACCACCCTTGCCGTAAATCCTAACCTCCTACAACTAACATCCCATTTACGCAGGGGGGGGGCAAGCCCCCCTGCATCCCCCTGTGGGGGGCTGCACCCCCAACCCCCCTGCACCCCCAACCCCCCAACTATATATTCCAACTCTGAGATCGCACTACAGTGAGGAAAGAGATGTATTTCCCTAACTGCACTGTACAGCAATCTCTGTACATCCCTTTGAACATTTATATTTCCAAATGCACAGGACATTCACAAATATAACATTCGAACATTTGGACTGTACTCATATGAACTATTCGAACATCTGTAGCTCGAATAATTCATAGGCATACATTCTGACATTGAGATATTAATAATAAACCATTTCATAAATAAATACTGACTATTTACTTTCTTTTTTTTATTCTGTTGTTGTTAGGGTGGATAAGAGGTTACACACTACTGCTTACTTTAGCCTTATTGAGGGTAAAGCAAACAGAATTTAAAAGTGTTGACTTAATTTTTAGAGACTGTTAAGACTGCTTTCTAAGAATTTGAGTTAAGTCTTTATCATCTACCCTCAACAGGGCCTTTAATAAGACAAGTGGATGCATGGATGCTAAAGTTCAGCATTAAAACATACTCAAAACACCTGAAACCATGGCATTTAACCCCCAGTAGACATTAAGCAAATAGCCACTACACTTTCGTCATATTCACTTCTGAATAGCATAACCTGATACATAGCAGCTCCTATAAAGTGACATGAGAAAAATAAGTACTGAATACATACTCTCTTCCATAGTATTTTGGCCTGTTCTCAACCTAGGGAAATGAGAAAACAGTAAAATGTTAAAATATTATTACATATAATACATAACGTATGGTATAAGCATGCATGAAACAGTAACCACATTTAATGATTTCATTTGCAAGTGATTTGCTGCAGAGACCTGAAAATAATACAAATGCACCAGTAACATAATTCTTGAAACATTTTACAGCACATTTTTAATTTTTAATTATTCCTTGAATGACATCTATCTACTAACATTTTCCCAACAACCTTACATTATGAGTCAGAAAGATTCTCTCTGCTCAAATTAATTGGCTGATTTGGGGTGGACAATTAGCCCAGCAGAAAGACACACCAATTCAGAGACATGGTAAAGCAGCACAGAAAAGCACCTAATTTGCATGTCATTACCATGTCTCTGGTGCAAAGGCTGTTCTATCAGACCTGATGATGCAAGTGTTATCCCTACCAGCCTAATTATTATGGTAACATATTATTAACTATTATTATTATTATTATTATTATTATTATTATTATTATTATTATTAAATGTGAAGATACCTGTTTCCTTACTTAAGTTCTGAGCCTGTAATGTAAATTTGCGAACAATATTTTTCTTCTTATATTTTGAATCCAAAAGCTATATGAAAAAATTACAGTTGAGACATGCAATAAAAAGCTTCCAAGTTTTCCTAGTCCTGACTTCATAAGTTTCAAGTGTGTCTCAAACTCTATCAAAATGTTCCATCTTCTTCTTCTAGCTTTTCCCGGTTAGGGGTCACCACAGCAGATAACCTGTCTGCTCATGATTGGCAGTGGAGTTTTACAGTGTCGAGTTGCCAGCCTGGCACCCAACCTTCCACAGAAGGCACACACACTCATGTCTAGGGCCAATTTAGAGTGTCCAATCCACCTACAGCATGTCTTTGGAATGTGGGAGAAAACCAGCACCCGGAGGAAACCCACGCGACCACAGCGAGGACATGCAGAATCTGCACAGAAGGCACCCCAGCCGAAAATCGAACCGGAGAACCTCTTGCTGTGAGGTGGCACCGCTAACCGCTGCACCACAGTGGCCGCCTGTATCAAAATGTTCCATTTGATCTGCATTAAATCTGCATAAGATTACCTTGAGTAAAGACATAGAGTTTGAAAAAATAGGTTCATGCTGTTTACTGCAACTCAAAGCTGCATAAGAAAATCCATACCATAGACAGCACCTACATGTGTATTTTGGCACATATAATATGCCAAAGCCTGGAACATGTACCAACATGTCCATAGCATCATGTGCACTATCACCAGCGTATGCTACAGGAATCCCCCAAACAACGTGTAGCTGACTTGTTAAATCTTAAAAAAAAAAAAACTAAAATACTTCAATATATAAAAAATAAGTTGTCCAGGAATGAGAAAGAAGGAACAGATGGGGCTGTAGTAGCAATCTACATACATGAGGGAGTGAGATGTGAGGTGAGAGAGGGGAAAGGACACTAAACCAGGAAATTCACAGATGTGGGGTCAGGGTCAAAAGCTAGGTTACGTGGCCTTTCAGTTAAGGTAGGAGATGAAGGCAAAGATGGTGGATTGATACAGAGAGTTGTCTCACATACACAACAAGGGAAGGGGGTGACAGACTGGAGCAGAGAGTGTAGGACTCAAGTAGAAGTATCAGGGTAATTCTCCTGGAGGTGCTGAAGCTGCAAGGAGCAGACAGACAGACTTAAGGTTTCAGACCAGAAAGGGAACAGGGCATTAAGATTTTAGACCAGGAAGGGTGCAACTAGGCAATTCAGGATTGAACTAAAAAGTATAAAATTGTGGAAGTTCAGATCAATTCATTGGGTGACACTGATGCCTAGATTAAGGCATGATTAGCCAACAAATGATCATGTCATTGTTTGTTTTAGAGGACAGGGACTGGTACGAATAAAACTACAGAGATACTGGTGTGGAATTGTAAAATGGTAGGTAGGCTATAATGTACCTGAGGAGAAGGTCAAAGACTGGAAGCAAATCAAGAAGCTAGACAAGCTATGAGAATATGTCAGGGATGGATTATTCAGGGTTATGGACAAGAGTGTGAGAAGAGACAAAAATGACAAAGCATGAACGTCAGTGTAAATGCATAAGGATGTGAAGCTAGCAAATACAGCAAAAGAGAGGATGGAAAGCAGAAGATGGGAAACCAAAGAGCCACAATTCAAGAAGGCTAACACAAAGGTGAACGGCAAAAGTAGAAAGAGAGTTAGCTCAAGCATCAATAAGAGAAGCAAGGACTTTGTAAATATGTAAAGTTAAAAAAGAAAGAAAGATGGGCTAAACTTGACAGGCTTAGCAAAGGTGGGCAGGAGCTCACAGGAGCCTGAGAATAAACATCGACACTGAATGAATATATTACTTCAGTCTCTGCAAAGAAAAACAAAGTGAGGGGCCATGCATGGAGAGATACAGAACAGAGCAGGGAACACAATGATCAGATACTGTGCTAGAGGGGGAGGGAAAATGTGCAATGGGTACTGGCTCCCCCTAACAGAGGATAAAGCACAAGGTTCATATGCATTACCTCCTACTTTCCTTAAAAATCTGGACAATATGTTGGTAGACCCCCTGACAGAGGGCCAGTGTAGAAGTGCCAGGGACTGGAACTCAGCACGTGTGGCACTCTTACACAAAGTGAGGAGAGTAGACAAAATTTAGGAAACTCTAGGCTTAATTATAGCTTGCAGTTTAATAACAAATATCTTTCAATGTTTTCCTTCACTGTTATGGGCAAAGCAATAATAATAATGGAAGAGATCCGAAATTAGGGGTACTTTTTAAATGCAGTACTATTGCGTTAGAACTTTTCAAAATAATATCCAATTCTAATTGGGATGGAGAAAATATTTGAGAATAAACTAGGGGGGTCTATATTATATCCTCGAATGCTTAAAAAAGCGAATGCTGATTGATCAAACTTATTTTCATGAAACTGCAAAATATCGAAGCAGCAGAAACTTGATTTTTTTCCTAGGGAAAGAATTCGGTTGTCCGTTTCTGTTGTTTCAGTATTTTCAGTGTTATGGTGGAAAGTTACCAGTCGGATTCAGGTAAGTGTGCGATTGTGTGGATGTGAGTGTTAGGGTGATTTAGGTGATTTAGGGGTAGGGCTTGGGTTAGGTGTGTGTGCGATTGAGTGGACATGAGGTTTAGGGTGGATTTAAGTGAGTTAGGGTTAGGGAGCGAGTGAGGTGAGTGTGTGATAGTGACGGACCTTAGGGTTAGGGTTTGGGTTAAGGTAATGGGTAGTTAGTGGTGTGTGCATAGTTTAGTGTTGGGTTAGGTATCAGATTTTAGGTGTATGTGTGTGGATTTCTGTTTGTTTGGTGTGCTTGTGTTGTGTGTATGTGTTTTGGATCAGCGATTTTTTCCCTGGGAAAAAAATCGCTGATCTGACATTTCGAGATTGTAAGCTTTCACTTAAATTAGGTAAATCAATCAGCGTTCGCTTTTTTAAGCATTCGATGATATAATATAGACCCAACTAGGGTTATCCATCAAAACCCTGGACAGATTTGATATATGTAAGTCATGCATGGAATTCCAAGCCGAAGGAGGGTAGCATTTCTAAAGGACAACACTGAATGTGGATTCATGGCCAGAAGTAGCTGCCAATCAAATTTCATCCAGTTTTATGACTGGGTGGCTGCTGAAGTTGAAAGGACAGTACCAGTAGATGTAGCCTACTTGGACTTTGGCAAAGTCTTTGACTCAGTCCCAGAGAGGAAGCTGATGGGAAAAGTTATAGGGGATGAAGGCAGGATCAAGAATGAGTGACTGAACAGTTGCCTGGTTGAGCGATCATACGCAGTGGGATTTTGTGAAATGTCAGAAGTTAAGAAAGTGAGTAGGAGAGTGCTACAGGATATGTCTAAGGTCCTATACTCTTCAGTGCATTTGTCTGAGACACATCTGAGGGAATAAACACTAGGATCAAAAGCTTTGACACAAAGACAGGACCAGCAGTGATGGATGGAGGAAATGTTCTGAGAAGGATTTTGAAAAGTAGTCAGGTGGGCAGAAAGGTGACAGCTAGAGTTCAGTGCCATCAAATGCAAAATAATGCACCTTGGCCACAACAACTCTAGTGCAAAGTATCAGCTTGGGGGAGGGGGGTAGAACTGATGACAACAGAGAAAAAAATGATCGGGCATATTGATCACAGCAGGACTGGAACACCAAACAATGAGTGAGAGAACAGTGACAACAATGGATAGAATGTGGCAGAAATGTATCTTCAGGGGGACAAATTCTAGAAATAAAGAAGTAATGCTTCAGTACCATATACCCACGGTCATCTAGAGTACTGCAAGCAGTTCTGCAGATTATATAAAGAAAGAGACATCTATTTGCTGGAAATACTCCAGTAGATAGCTACCAGAAATTTCTGGGAATGGAGTGGTAGGGATAGAAGCTGGATATTTTGTCACTTGACAGCAGAAAACTTGGGGGTGGGGGGGGTGCATGATATTATTGCACAAGGTCATGACACGGAGATGGGAAGGGGTCATTCTGAACAGAAAGGACAGACCGGGGAAGGAGGGGGTCAGGCAGTAGATTTTACAGCCTAACTATTCCCTGGATCACTGAAATACTTTTTTTTTTCACAGATAGGGTGATAGACCCCATGGACTGGACTAGCAGAAGGGGTGGTAAACAGGAAATCCATAGGGATATTTGAGACACATGAGACAGGTGAAACAAAGTAAGGGGATGGTGGAGACAGAAAGGAAGTCGAATTTTGAATGCACATAAAGGTGTTGTAAACTAATGTGGAGATAATATATTGTCACAAGATTTCTACAACAACTGGAAAGGCCACAGAAATACCTCACAAAAGATTATCAGCCTCAAACAGATGCCCTATGCAGACCGTCTCAAAAAACTCCAGCTTTACTCCATCGCATATCGCCTACTCAGAGGCGATCTCTGCCTAACATACAAAGCTATGTCAAACCCAGAGCTCTTGGACATGCTCCACTTAAAGAAATCCTGGTCCCTCCAAGCTACACACTCTTGGGACCTAAACCTTGTCACCACAATAAACAGAACATGCTGGAGGGATAGATTCCTGTCCCAGAGACATCCCATAATCTGGAACAAACTACCTGTCTGTATCAAACAAAGCTCCTCATTAGCACTCTTCAAGAAAAATTTTGATGATTGGATGGGAAATAGGAAATTCACCCCGGGGATCACTTTTGTGGCCCTGCTCGACAGGGGCACATGAAAATAATTTTCTTGGGTGGCGAAAGCCAGGGTACCTTTTTGGCTAGGCTTGTATAGGCCTTAGGGCCAATAGCCTAGTACCTACCTATGAACTTCTGAACCTATAAAACAGAAGATTAATTAGGCACATGGTGTTGCTCTGCTTTCAAGCAAATGTAACGTAATGTAATGTAATGTAACGTAATGTAATGTAATGTAACATAATGTAACGTAATGTAATGTAATGTAACGTAATGTAATGTAATGTAACATAATGTAATGTAATGTAATGTAATGTAAAGTAATGTAATGCAATATTCCTTATTGTAATTGTGTTGTCATGGTTGTTGCAAGAGGAATTCTAAAATAAAGTTTTACATCAGCAACTTTAGTTACATGCTAGTCGAATTCCTCTTTTCATTTAAACATCTATATATAAAATATAAACTAAATGAGTAAAGACAAGACGGTAGCTATGGTAACAAAGGAGGGAATCAAAAAAGGCTGAAACTGAGATAGGCCGGAAGTTACTGGAACAACTTAACAGCTTCCAGAGTCCGAGAGGTGTGGTTGAGGAGAAGGGAAGTTTGAATAAGGAAGTCATAGCTAGAATCAAAGGGGCTTGGATAGTGTATGATAGAAGAATGCCGAAGAATTTGAAAGGTAAGGTATGCAAAACAGTGGTGCGATCAGGACTTCTGTATGGCACATACATGTGTGCAGTGAAGGCAGACCAGCTGAAAAAGTCTGAGGTGATGTAGATGAAATATGTGAAATGGACAGTGGGATGTGTAATGGAACAGATGAAGAAATAGGGACATCAAAATAGGAGTTGAGTAATTACACTTATTGAGATGATCAATGAGAACAAATAATGGTAGTTTGGTCATACATGCAGGAAAGAAGAAGATCATTTAGTAAAGAAAATTTGGGAGAAACTGGAGGAGGGCAAGATGAGATGGGAATGTCCAGCCAAGATATGGATGGATTGTGTGAGAACAGGCCTGCAGCAGTCAGCCATGACTGCCGGAGAAGGTCAGGGACTGCCATTATATTGAAAGGTGGTGACTGTTGAAACAACATGCTGACCCCAGGAAGAAATGGGAAATGTGGGCTAGCTGTAGATGATGTTGAGTAATATAGAAATTATGCAAACAGCTAAAATCCACAGCATTGTAAATGCAGGAACAATTCCTATAAATTGTTGTAAACTAATGCGGAGATAATATATTTGCCATCTTTATATGCAACCTCATGACTAAGTAGCACACAGCCCAAAATGCTCTTAACCCTGCTTATTGTGGTTTGTCTAGGCTATCTCCTCCCACCATAATGGGCAGATTGACACTGACCATTCAGTTCCATCCTCCCCCTGCAGCAACTTCAGCTCCTGTGCTGGCAAATGGACGCAGGACATCTGTGACTTTATCCTTTTGCAGCATGTGGTTATTTTTTTTAATTAATTTAAGAGCCCTAAAGTATATTTTTTCTTGCTGTGTTAGAATTCGGCTTAGGCTTGATTTCCATGAACTCTTGTGCACAATGAATCTAGGACTGGTCCAAGCATATAAATTATTTAGAGTAGGCACTCTGGAAACCTTTGTGAAATTTAATGCTAAAAACTACTGAGCAAAAAAAAAAAAAAAATACTTGGTACATGTAACAGAGAAAATTATGTGGTCCATGTAGTGTATAGCTTGGCCAGTAGGTGGCAGTCTCTGACTACTTTCATGAGCTTTGGAGAATGGAATATTAAATGCTGCTGCTGAGTACCTGGGCACAAGTAAGGGCAGGTAAGTTATGCAACAGATATGCAGTGTACTTCCAGGAAGAAGTATGAATGAGTATTGTGCTCTAGATCACAGCAAGATGCAGATGCAGAAGACAGAATATGAAAGGTGAAAAAAATAGCTTTTAATAAGGATCTCAAAACCATTACATCGTTAAACTGATGAGCAACACTGTGTATGGTATTTCCCTCACTGTTACATTACAAATCATAATTGATTGCTCCATATACAGTTGTTGCCCCACACCTGATTGAATGTGAACTGGCTGAGGAATTAGTGTACTGCTATTAGCTAAGCAAGCAGTACACTCACATTATGATCTCAGAACAGCAAAAGTCTGAGGGTTCTACTGCCACATCAGGTACCTTCATTTCTTTTCCAGGAATGATACTGTACCTCAGCAAAAGTGTTTCATTCTTAAGACACTGCCCTTTAGATGACATTTTAAACCAAAATCCAGTCTACATGAAGTGATGGTAAATAGATCCTCTCACACATACTGAAAAACACAAGGGGGGTTACTCCAGTATCCTTGGCAAATTTCCCTTAATCATTATGAATACCACCTTGGGCTATGCACTGTGCCAATAGTTAGTGAAAATGCATAAATAAATAAACAAAACAAAATGTCCTGATGTTGAACCCCTTGATTGCTGTTCACTATGGGAAATGACTGTCAGTGTAATTTCTCCTTGCGCATTAGCAGTGAAATGAGTTATATGTGTGCTCTCTTTCTTCATGGTTGTGTTCCAGTGCAGTGAAGATATGTAAGTAACACAGGTAAGGGAGCAAAGCCTCCCCCACATAGGTGAAGCGGGGGGGGGTGTTGCTCGCCCTGCAAAAAAAAAAATATATATATATATATATATATATATATATATATGAGTTTGTCAAACTAATGCTTTGTCCAGGTATTTCATCTAGCTAAAGCTTCAGAAATGTTACACTTAATGAAACACTGGGGAAGTACATGCACTAAACATTAGAAAAAGACAGAAAGATCACACAAAGAAGGCCAAATAATTCAACAATGGAATAGCACATGCATCATATTTTTTCTCAGTTACTGATGTTTGTCTTGAGACAATTTATTTATTGTATTTATTTGGTTAATTTATTGTCATCTGATTATCAGGAAAGTGTGATGGGGCAGGAGCTCATTTTCAGCAGACACCCAGGGGGAAAATCTCCAAACTATTACAAAACATTTAAAGAACAATAATTTTACAATTTTTAAAAATCATACAAAAAACAACTGCAGTTTAAATAATTATAAGAAAGTAGACATAATAAGAAAACATTGTTTAAGAAGAGATACAAGTTACGTGATGATAATTTAATATTTAGAGAAATTTTAACCAGTTTATACAGAAACTAAGTTACTATAATAAAGACTAAAATTGCAATATGAAGTGAGAGAAAAGCTGATTTATGATATATTTAAAGAGAAAGCCAGGGGGAGAGAAATTGATACAAGTAAGGAGGTATAAGGTATGAATAGGTATTTGTATACATTTAGAGATATAGTTTACCCCAAAAAGAAGTGTGGGGAGGAGATGTTAATAGCAAGTATAGTTTTAGTTGCATCGGTAAGAAAGGTTTTGTCTCCATAAAGAATGAGTTTTTCTTATGCAATTTTGTTATATGAAGGTCAAATTTAAGATAATCATCCACTGTCATCCCTAATAATTTGCTATGAGATATGACTTCAGTGGTTTTATTATTGATAAAAGACTTTAATTTTTTTTTTTTTTTGGGGAGAAGTAGTAGTTTGCTCATTTTAAGGTCAAGCATGAGTTGTAAGTTACAAAGCCATGTTTTGGTGGCTATTAAAGCTTCCTGAATAATTTTTGGAGGTATGCAACAGGCAAAATGTTCTAAAAGTATGAGTAACCTAACAAAACTAGCATGACTTGTATTGTGGACTGATGTGTCGCAGTTGTAAAATATTCAACATGTATTTTATCAGGAAGTAAAAGTTTATGAAGTGTAAATAAACTTTGTATTGGTGCTTGTTGGTAAATTTAAGAGCTTAACAACAATTTTTTTATCTGTAGGAGCATACAAAGATATATATATATATATATATATATATATATATATATATATATATATATATATGTGTGTGTGTGTGTGTGTGTATATATATATATATATATATATATATATGTGTGTGTATAGATATATATATATATATATGTGTATATATATATATATATATATATATCCACATGAGTGTTCCAAAAAAATACAACAAAAATCTAAATTTTTCCTACATTTTTGCATGTTATATATATACCAACTCCGATATTGCACTACAGTGGGGAAAGGTAAATTCCCCCGTCCTCACTGTACCGCAGTCTCCAGTCAAAAGCTTTGAATTTTCAGAAACTCAATCATATGGTCTCAACCATATACATTTTGAATTTCTAAAAGTCGAGCATCTGATAGGGACCCATATATACACATACACACATGCATGTATATATATATATATATATATATTTGTTTATATATATCTACACACACATATCCATGTATATTTTTCTGAGTATGTATGTGTAAGAACTGCCACCCTGATGATCTAACCTAGATAAGGTATGTCTCAGTACTTTTAAATGAAGCTCAAAGGGTTCAGGAATTGCCACCCTGAGCAGTAACAATAAGTGGGTTTCCTCTCCTTCCAGATATTTCTTTACATTCATCTCGATGGGCTTTCTAAATAACACAAAATCTGGTGTTGGGTTTAACTTTTTACACTTGTTTTCTTCTCCTGATAGTTCAATGACTGCTTATAGGATTATTTGTATTTTATTTCTACAGCTGTTTGACTACTCTGCAGTAAGGATATTCTTATGGTAACAATACTTCTGCATCCTTCCACCATCTCCATTTCTTGCATTTTTTATCACTTTAGTCAGGGCTGAAAGAGTGAGACTGGGAGGTTCTGACACGGATATCGCTGGGTGCAATGAGCAGTGTCATGGAGAAATTCCTATTTCTATACATATTTAACAGAAGTTCTTATGTTTATACATGATTTAGCAGAAAAAGGCCATGCATCCAGCTTTTTCAGTAAGTGTCTCAGTTAATGAACTGTGCTTAAAGCAAAGCTCACCATATTGTTAAATAAAGCTCATTGCACACATAAGAATATCATATCTGGAATGGTGATATTCACACTGCTTATCCACACCTTTCAACTTTTACACAAATCACAGTTGCATTTTCCTACTGCTGTATAACAAGTTCTAACAGTACAAATGAATCTGTGTACAGGCAGGCAGAGTCACCATTACGTTAACTAGTAAATTTCAGTGCCACAACTGAGCATTGTTCACATAATGCACCACAAACCAATCTAATTCCTACATCAACCTTGTTTTTTTTTTCCTTTTTCCTTTATTTTAACAATGGCATCTGACAGCCAAAATAACACTGACACCACTGGCAAAGACTCGCCCTACTTTAAATGATGTAGCAACTAAGAGCACTAGACCTATGATGGGAATCAGTCAGGTAGATGTTGTAGCAAACTGTGCTGCAAAAGAGATAATGATGCTGAAGGTTGTGACATATGAATAATACCTTCTCATGCACACTTTTATTACAATGAGATTTTCTGAAGCTGCTGAAGTTTCTTCAGCCAAGCAAGGAACTAAAGCTTTGCTGTAAAGCAAGTGGTTATAAACTTTATAAAGGGAACCTCCTAATAGCATGATGCTGCGCATGGTGATATGCTCTTTGGAGACAGTCCAGGGAGATGTCCCTTGGAGCTGACAATGCATTTCTGGAGCACTGCCATCCACTATAAATAGAGTCAGCTGCCGATTCAGCTTCATTTCATGGCACCCTGCTACTTTTTGCTTCCAGTCTGACCAGACAAGTAATGAAGTGGTTTCCTTCGTGACCAGCTTTAAACTACACTTTGCCATATACAATCAGTAGTCAAGCACAGCCAACATTTCCTGCATGTTGTCTTTAACACGGCTCACTTTATTTCCTCAGTGCTTAGAAATGTAAGTAACCATTCAATAACAAACCTCAGACACCTCAATGATTACTTCCATATTCACAGCAGCTAACAATGACCAAATTCTAGCAGTTTACATCAGGGCCTCTTATAGAGATAAAACAGTGGTAAAAAGAAGCAATTCAGAGACTGCCAAGTAACCCTGAATTAACTGTTTGATGAAAATGATGTTTTTGTGCCCATGTTAAACTTACAAGATGATAAGTCTTGAAGTCTGAGGTCTTTTGTCTTAATACTACTTTTCTGGGATCTAAAAAAAATAAAAAAAATTGGTATGCTGGCTACACCAAAGCAGGGAAAAATGCATATTAATCAGACTGCTATAAAATTCCAAGAATTCAGTAATACAAAACAGAAATGCACTTCATTTAACACACTTGAGATACATTTTCAGTTAGAATGATATGTGAAGTTTGCTATAACCTTCTTAAAAATAATATTGTATGAGTGTGGTTGGTGTGTATGTGTGTGTGTGTGTTTGCGTGCATGTGTGCGCACAAATTGACTGACACCTCAAAGTGGGTGTGACAGTATTTCATCTAACCTGTTTGTTTCCTATTCACCACACTAAGTGTACCTAGAGGGGCTACTTAAACAGACATAATAAACATAATGAAAGAAGCAGTCATTGAATGATGTGCTAAGAAGGCAAAACAACCAAAAAATGCATTGTTTAACCACTCCAGTGTGAAAGGATTGTGGAAGTAAAGAAATCAACATAAGTAAACAGTAAAATAGTCACACATGATCCTTTTTAGTCACTTATCCCTGCAGGGGCATACTAGTTTTTAATCCATGGAATCTGATTCATTTATGCAAAATTCAATACATTTACTGAAAAATATAATGCAAAAAACATTGTAAGGATTTAGTGTGCCCCAATATGCAGTTTAGACTCAACTGTTTCTATGTAACTGTGTGTTTTAATAGGGTCTATATCATATAAGCAAACGCAATGAACTGCGAACACAATCCCCAAAAATTCAAAATGTTGAACACATGAATCAGATCCATAATTAAAAAAAAAAAATCAAAACACAAAATAAAGTGGGGGTCTTTGCCCCCAACACCCCCCGATGTGGGGAGAAGGCTGTGCCACCCACCCCACTACTTAAATATACCAACTCCGTGATCGCACTACAGTGGATGAAATGGCAAAGTCCCGAAAAAGGCCCAGTGATTTTTTTCCCTAGGAAAAAAATCATTGTTCCATGCTTTCTGTATTTTGCCATATCGCGTAATGACTAAACAGCGTTTGCAATTCATTGCATTTGCTAAAATAATAGGAACCATTTTAATAGACTATTCATGTTAGGCTACAGCCTAAAGCTTAGCTGATCAATACATGAAGTCAAATACACAATACAATCAACACATGATAGAATGAACCACAGTAGCTGCAGGAACAGATTGGACATTGGGAACAGCAGTTAACAAAATCTGAGATCTCTTTTATCATTGCATCTTGATGGATCAATTCAAGTGGCTACCAATACATAACCAGGCAACACGACTATTCAGGTTACAGTTATTCAAACTAATCAAACTAGATCAATGGCCACCATTAAAAACAAACTGCATATTAAGCAGCAAACATACAACGTTAGAGAAACCTTCAGTGAATCACTGCCTCATCAGACATCATTTTAAAAACTACAGCTGGGGAAAAAGCATTCTCCAAACTGGGACCAGATATCATGGCAGGTTTATTGAAACCTAATTTAAATAGCATCTCATAAAGGAATATACTTGTATGTGCTTCAGATAGTGTTTAAAGATGACAACATAATGGTTGCCATATCCTTAGGACTACAACTGCACCATCCTCAGAGATCACATCAAAAACTGAACCATGCAAACTAACTGAAAATAATCATCTGTCATCCAAAAATGCTTCTATTTGTTTAAAATAATGGTTTTGTCTCTCTCAGAAATGTAAGTTTGCCCACTGTTCTACAGATAGACAAAATTCATCTGTATGTAAATATGTAAATATTTTAGGTTTATGTATGATATGTATAACACACTTATCATTAGCAGTAACCATGCATGTTTTAAATTATAGGCTTTGTATTCCCACAAGGACACTTATGCACTGTAGTACAGCTTTATAGATTTTAGCACTGGCCATGCATGCTTCCTGACTTATATTGCGAAATGGCCTGAGTTATGTCTGAAAAGGGTCTATTGGCCAGTCTACTCTCCTGGTTAACAAAATAAAAAACAGATAAATATCACAAATCACAGACTGAATGGTCAGCTTTATATACAAAAAAGAGCTACCACCAATAGCAGAGTATAGGAAAATGTCTACACAGTATGCGCAGCTTCTTGTGCAGACACAAACACGAGTGCTCTAAATGCATCACCAGATTCCTAGTGGCATCTGAAAAGGTGGGCCTCATTGGCTCAAAAATAATATCTGCAGACTGTATTGTGAAATATGGATAAAGTAATGAAATGGGCATAGAAGTGACAGCTCGCTCTTCTGTATTCCTACAGAGTTATACACACTGACTGCTAGTGAATACAACAAATGGAGAGCTTAGAATCCAAATAATAGCAAAGCAACCTCTAAAGGCACTTCACTCCAATCTACTGATATCCATCACTCCTGGAACATTAAGACAACACACTCCAGGGAAATGTAGAAGACAGCAAATATTCACACAGGAAAGACTAATAACAAACAACTGCACCATTAGAAACAGAGTGCCACAACATTGATACACTGCTGTGCCAGAAACATACCAGTGTCACCTGTACAGTATACTCAGACTTCTTAAATGCTAAACATTTAGGTCATGCATAAGGGCAGATAGTTGGCCTAATGTGGTATAATGATTTCTGTGGTCAATAATACTGTCTCGTAAACCTGGCTGGTGCATCTAGCCACTCTTCTAGCTGTCCTATAGTTCATTCATCCCTCCAGAGGGTAGGCTACCATTGGTTTATTCATTCTTTCTCCTCAGGGTCGGGAGTCAAGCATGGGAAGACAGCTGTTATCTGGAGGGAGTTCAAAGATTTTGATGCTTTTAGAGTCACTAACCCCATGCAGCAGCTGTTATGTTGGCATATATGCTTACAGGTCCATTGGATACCTGCATGCATCCATGCATTCATTGCACTGCTAGGGAAATATAAAGGCCTCATGGTTCTGCATGACACTGGGATAAGACAGCATCAGCCACTTCATTTCCACCTCCTATATACTTACTTCCCCAGTGGTGACAGCAATATTTCAACAGTGGCATGTTTAATTTATTAATGTTTTTTGCATGGTGTTGTTCCACTCAGGATGCACTTGCAGAGTACATCAATGTAGTCTTGCTCCAATGACATAATGCAGAAAAGTTTGGAAATCTGGTGATGGATCTTATATGCATATACAACAAGGGATGCCACATATTGATGCTAATCTACATTATAGGCAAGCCAAGGGTGATGACATTACAAAATGACCAAACATCAGGTGGAAACAGCTTTTTCTTCTATGTGGAAGTTATGTATTTCATAGATTCATAGATTCATTCATAGATTCATAGATTCTTACTAAGCTAACTGCCCTTGCGAGCCATTTTAAGCTTAGCCAATTATCCCTTGTGAGACTCAAACCCTGCACCTTGTGTTTGTAAGGCAAACACCTTAACCATTAGGCCTAATGGTTTAATAAATTAAACATGCCACTGTTGAAATATTGGAATTAAAAATGTTCTGGAACTCTGCACATCGGAGGATCTCAGAGCACTTGTAATTTCTAGTCACCAACACATATAGAAGTGTTCTCCTTGGTTCCAAGCAGTCTGTAAACTTTACATACCTTCTGGTATTTACAGGATCTGGTTAGAAACATACCACCCAGCTGCAGGCATCTGATTATATCATTTTTTAGGCTGCTTGTAGGCTGTGTGCTAACAATATCAGTGTATCTGGCTCATGCTGTTTGTTGGGCAGCTGGCAACAAAAAGAACTGAATCAACAGGTCTTAACTCTTGGTATCACAGGGAAACTCAATTCCAGTTATTTGTATCACACACATTATTAACTCACAACACTAGTAAACAAATTTGGTTTCCTTTTGGAAGTTAGCATCTGTTAAACCCAGGGGTGCCAGAAGATGCTGAATGCCGGAGGGAGTCCAGGAGGGCAATAAATGACTCAAAAAAGTCATTTTCTAAACTGTTTGCTACAATAAAAATGTGATATGCAGCTGGAGTTGCATTAAAAATAATTCCATTGAGGTTCGTATAAAATTACAGAATTATTATAGTCTTTTTTTACTACATTCCATGTCTAAGTGACACATATACTTTCACGTGAATGTATGTCTTATTTTTTATTTTTTTATCCTTTTCTGACTGGCTTAGTCCAACTAGACTAGTGGTTCCTTTCACGGGAAACCCAAGGTGGTATTTACACTACTAGGGGAACCCCTACTCTTTTTGGTAGGTGCCATGGGATCTACATCCACCTGAGTTACCACCAACTCAAGCAGATGGAATCTCAGTTTGGTATCTCATCTCATGGATAACACACTCATCTTAGTGTGGGGAATAGAACCCACAGCCTTCTACACCAAACACGAGTGTGCTACCTGTTGCATCTGTGATGCTGCATTTTTCTAATACTGCAGTATACTGTTCACGCTGATAGTCTGTGTGACAGGAACTTTGATGATTAAAGAAAAGTGAGACTGCAGTATTAACAGTCAACATTAGTAAAATACCCAGACTCCTGTGTGGCATTTCAATATTGCAAAACAGTGTAAGAAACTTCTCCGTGTTGAAGATATATCTAGTTAATTACTATATTAATCAGATCAGATAATGGTAGTAGAAATAGTGAACTTAAACCCATCCTAAGTCAAAAAATAATAAAAAATATATCATTTGAAATATTGTACAGAATTACTAAGTATTCAAAGTGATCCAAGCAGGGTAGGCAGTCTGTTTCCAGTCGAAAGTCCTTTATTAAGTTCACAGACTAGCGATCCAAGTAAAACAAAAATAACAGAGTAATAGTTTCCTCACAATCTGTCTAACTATATACATACTTTTTATCAGGCAAGGGACTGGTTTATTGTGCTGTAAAACAAAGTGTTATTGGTATACATGATAATTTACATCCCTTCCCCCATCAGTGTGACATTTGAGCTTGTCCTGCCCTACTTAGTAGCTGTCATAATAATATAATCCTTATGTACTCTAAATAAAATTAATAATGATATGGTACCTCTTATTTAACCAGATTATTAAGTCTGTGATTTTATCCAAGATAATATACTACATGGCAGGAAATATATAAACCTTACACCATTTGGCAATCTAAAAAAATATATAAATATATGGGTCCCCTTCACATGGTCGACATTTCAGAATGTCGAAGACCATATGGCTGAGACCATATGATCGACATTTGAAATGTCGACCATGCAAAACCAGAGTCTCCGTTCAGTGCGAAATGGAAAGATTTCCATCTTCTGCACTGTAGTGCGATCTCAGAGTTGTATATTTAAGTTCTGGGGAGGTGAGGGGTGGAGCCCCCGGGGGGTAGGGGGGCATTTGTCTCCTGCTAGCAGCATGAAGGTAAGTTTTTGTTGTGTTTTTTTTTTATTTAATGGTCGACATTTCGAATGTCGATCATATGGTCTCGGACATATGGTCTTCGACATTCTGAAATGTCGACCATATGAAGTAGATCCAAATATATACATATAAACTTACATGCAAAAATCAGTTGTAAAAATCATATTCTATGTCCATAACCTATTGTTAACAAAGATCGCTTTCATCCTTCTAGACTTCTTCAGGTACTAAATAGCTGGAGCTCGCTGGTTTCATTCTTTTTCTGGCCATGGTCTTGGCAGCTCACTATACACTTTATATTATGAAATTGAAAATACATTGGCTATTCATATCAGGGTGTACAGTGAGCTGCCAATACTACTATCAGAAATGGACTGAAAACATGTCTTCCATGCTTCTGCTTTGCCTGGCATGTCCAAGCATTTTGGGGTTAATACACATTGTGTGTGTTCTAATCAACCTCAGAACCAATCAATCACAGACTTTTGTTACCAAAATCTGCATTACAAGCTTTCAGTCCTACTAGCATTTGAACTTGTAGAAAGCAATAAATGGAACACAATGCAAACTTATAGACAGTTGGGGTTATAGAAACAAGACAAGCGTTTAACAATTAAAAGTGTAACTGGAGAAACCATACCGTTATCACAGTTCCACTTGAAAATATAGCTACTGATACAATATCATTATTATAGTTCCACTCAATTTGATTTAAAAAAGTAGTAATGACAGCAGACATCAACAAAACAATAGCAGTACTTGAAAGGGCATAAAACGTGTCCAAGTATAGTCCACTGTTGAAAAATTAACCTTTCAAAGCTACTAGAAAAGGGTGACAAAGCAGCAATACACTGATATTTATTAAGCAGTACTTTATTTATTTTACATTTGTTGACCAGGATAGTCCAACTGGATGCATGTCCATTTTCAGCGGAGGCCCGGGGAGAAAAGCTCCAAGGGTAAGCAGATACAGCATTACATAATACCAGCATTACATATTACAAACAGACTATTTACAGAGATTACATAAATAAGCAAGTTAAACAAGTTCCACAGGTTGCAGTTATTCCTGAGCGCAAGTCAGGATTAAATTAAATTACATAGTACACTGGTTAACAGATTTTTAAGATTTTTACACATTCCAGAGAGAGTTAGCCAGGCTTGATACATTGACATAGCCAGTTAATTGACAAATGTTGTTTGAGTCTAGTTTTAAATTGACCTAAGCTGGAAAGTAGGGTAATATCAGCTGGAAGTGAGTTCCAGGATCTACTTACAGGGTTTGCAAAGAGAGAATCACCGGCTGTGTTACTAATTTTGCTAGTCTGAATTAGTAGTTTGTTAGAGGATCGAAGCGGTCTAGGATTGTTATGGGGGGTGGTAATATTTTTAAGTGCAGGAGTATTGTCCGGATTATAGAGGATTTTATAGGCTGTAATCAGTTGGTTATACTGGATTAGGCTGGGTAGTTCAAGCCACCCAAGCTGATTTAGATTGATGCAATGATGTGTCCTAAAAGGCAGCCCAGTGGCAAACCTGGCAATGTGGTTGTAGCAAATTGAGAGTTTGTTAAGGACAGTCTTGTTCAAATTTGAGAGTAGAGGGGATGCATACAGAAGGGTTGAAAGAAGGTGAGAGTGAGCTATGGCAATTTTAGCTGGAGGGGTTAGGAAGGCTTTTATTCTGTAAAGTGACCCTAGTTTTTTATTGATGGTTTTGATAGTTTGGTTAACATGTAGGTCAAATTTTAGATTATTGTCTATGATGACACCTAATAGTTTTGTAGAGGGGTCAGGGGAGATTATTGTGCCATCATTTGATTTTATGGCAAAGGTGAAAGCGGTAGACCTACGTGTTGGTGAAAATAACAGCATTTTAGTTTTTTGGGGATTTAGGATCAGACGATGTTCAGAAAGCCAGTTTTCTATTGTATTAAAGGTGGTCTGGGTAGCTGACCATAACTCTACTGGAGATGTGGCTGAGAAAATCAGAGTAGTGTCATCAGCATATTGGATACAGCTGACTTTTGGGATGACAGTATAAAGGTCGTTAATGAAGATGGAGAACAGCAAGGGCCCTAGTATAGAGCCTTGTGGTACTCCAATGGTGTTAGGTAGAAGGTTAGAGAGTTTGTTCTGCCAGAGGACAGCCTGCTGTCGACCATTCAGGTAGGATTGAAACCATTGAAGGGCTCCAGTATCTAGACAGAATGTTTGCAGGGTGTGGATTAAAAGTTGGTGATCAACCATATTGAATGCCTTGGAAAGATCCAAGAAGAGGGCTGAGGATATATAATTATTGTTGCGATTATGGTTTATGGTGTTGGTAAAGGCTACGAGGGCTGAAGTAGTGCTGTGATGAGGACGGAAGCCATGCTGAGTGTCTGCCATTAGGTGATTCTGGATTAGGTAATGCATGAGTTGTCTATCAATACATTTTTCCATAATCTTTGCAAGTGGAGAGAGTATAGCTATTGGCCTATAACTGGAGAATTCAGTAGAGCTGCCTCCTTTGTGAAGTGGGATTACATAGGATGTTTTCCAGATGGTGGGAATTTTAGCTTCTACTATGGTTCGATTGATTAGTATTGAGACGGGGTAAGCAATAGCATCAGCTGACTTTTGTAGGTACTCGGCAGGGAGTTGATCAGCAGAAAGTGTAGTGGGTTTTAATTTTTTGATTAAAGTATGGATAAGTGAAGTGGTGACTGGTTGGAAGCTGAACGTGAGTAGGTTTCTAGGGGTGCTATTTTCAGGACCAGGGGAGCTAGGAGGTAGTTGGCTAGCTAGGGCTTGAATTGTCTCAGTAAAGAATTGGTTAAAACTATCAGAAACATCTTCAGGGGTTTTATCAATAGTAGCAGCAGGGATTGGGGTTGAAGTTTGTCCAGAATGTAGTAGATTATTTAAACCTGCCCAAAACTTCTGAGGGTTATTTTGATTTACTGTCTGTAAATTACAGAAGTATTGTTTTTTGTCTTGTAAAATTGATTTTTTGGCTTGCCTGTATTTAATGTGATCTTGAGGGTCTTTAGAAGAATGCCATAAAGCCCATGCTTTGTTTCTAAGGGTAATTTTGAGTTTAGACTCTATAGAAAGCCATGGTGCAGTTTTTGCCTTGGTTCTCTTTGAATGAACAGGTGCATGCAAATCAAGGATATCAAGGAATTTGTTGTTAAAGTATGCTACTGCTTCCTCTAAGGGGAGGTGTTTTAGAATAGACCAATTACATGAGTTTAGTTCTTGTTGGAATTTGGCAGGGTCAAGGTTTTTATTGTTTCTAACCTTTCTGAGTAAGGGTTGTTGGGAATTAATGGTTTTGTGCTTAATTACATATGTGAGAAGGTGATCGCTTAGGCCATCAAGGAGGGTACCAGACGTGTACAGTTGGGGTGACTATTTATGAGTACCCAGTCAAGTATACTTTCTTTTTGGTTGGGTTTATCTATACTGGTAGGGGTGGATATAATTTGTGTAAATGCATGCAGGTTAATATGGGTGGTTGGGGATTCTGAGGAACAGATGCCCCAGTCTATGTTAAAATCTCCAAGTGGTGGGGTTTCTTGGGGGTAGTGACATGACAGCCAGTGCAGAATATCTTCAAATGTAGATATATTGTTACCTGGGGGAATGTACATACAGATGATATTAATGCATTTATTTTTATTAAGTTGCAATTTGGTGGCAAGAATCTCTTGAGTTATTAATCTGAGGTGGTTGTATTACATCTATGGTGACATTCAACTCAGATTTATAGAGTACAGCTACCCCACCCCCCTTCCTCGAAGCACGATCCAGCCTATGTATGTTGTACCCAGGTGGTAACACTTCATTGTCTTTAGTGTTAGGTTTTAACCAGGTTTCAGATAAACAGATAATCTCAGGGGAGTGGACATCCAGAAATGCATGCAATTCATGTACCTTGTTATTAATGCTTCTAATATTGAGATGACAGGCTAGGAAAGAGTTAGTTGGCCTATTAATTGTAGGTTTGTAGCTTAGATTGCAAGTAGTGGGGGTATGTGCATCTGAAGTGGGTGGGCCAGGGTTGGGGTGAATATCACCACAAGTATTAGGTTGAGTCTATACTTGGTGATGAACTTCAGGAATTTGTTTATTAGTTTGTGGTAGTGTTTGGATTTAGCGCTAATGTGCCTGGGGTTGAGATGTTGATAGACTGAACAAGATGTTGGATAGTATCTGGTACTGTAAGTATGGTTGAAGGTGGAAGGATTTACAGCTGGGGTGATAGTATGGCCTTTTGGAACCTGAAATCCCATGAGAAACTGGTTTTCATACAAGGTAAGGAGGTATGGTGCAAACAAGAGGGGTAGTAAAGAGGAGTATATCATTATCTGTGATTCAGCTAGTGAGTTAAGGAACTGTTTTACCTGGTGATGCAACACCAGAAAATAGAATGGTGAGGTAAAGGTACTGGAAGGGGGATGGGAGAATGCCAGATGAAAGCTAATAGATGCTATTAAAATATAGGTAGAAGAATGGGGGTGGGAGGAATTATCCCAGATGAAAGCAGATAGGATCTAGAAAGTGGGGGAGTGGATATAGTACTATAAATTTAGAGGTACTGGGGGCTGGAGGTAATTGGGGACAGGGAGGGGAGCGAAGAGAGCCTGAGCGTAGACAGGGCGAATGTAGTGGGGCTATTGCAGTTTACAAGGTTTCCTAAGGTGTCCTAAAGCTATAAGGTAAGTATTATAGCTCTTAATGTAAGAGTCAATTTACTTAAGTTACAGGGGAAGGAGGCAACCACTCAAGTAGAAAAAAAAGAGCCCTATGGCTGACCAGTATAGTGACCTGCTTAATTACACAGCACTGTAAGTGAAAGCTTAACAAATGCTTTTTGTGTGTGCAACCTACTCTGTTTGAATGCTGAGAGAAACTGATTGCAGTCCTGTAGACATCGTTTTGTAGGGAACTGTAGAGTTCAGCTAGGAAAAGAGAAAAGCAGAGATTCTAGGGAAAACATGAAGGCAGAACAAGCAGAACCTTTTCCAGAATCCACAGACTACTTGTTTGAATCAAGCAATTGCTACTCTGCCATACAGTACAGTGGTTTAGGGCTCTGTTTAGTCAATGATAAGTAGATGTCTTGCAGCCTGAAGAACTTGGGTTTGGCTTCGGTTATCTGTTATACAGTTCATGGGGGAGTCATGCCTTGCTTTGATGCTATGTGCAAACTTATAATAATAATAGTAGCACAGAAGACTCACAAACACATGCACACTTAGGAAGACTATTAAATCTCCTAAAACATGCTTGTAGATATAGAAAGAAACTGGAGTACCTGGCAAAAACCCATATACAGAGATGATTTACAAGGTCTCCACAGAAGCCTCCCTGATGAGAACTGAACTGGAGAACAAAATACTGGGAACCATAAATACAAACTGGTATGCCACAATGAAAACAACTAGGCACGAACAGTAGCTACTATTATTCTCCCAACTTCAAACTCATGTCTGCTTGCTCTGTACATTACTACCGATAGTGCTTGATTTTATCTGATCTGTCTGGCACAATCTCATAATGAGTAGAAGTGATTTTTTTTTTCAAAAATGTTCACTATTTATGCAATAAGTGACCCCTTAACTGCTGAACATTCTGGATGCTTTGTGGTTGTTTTTGGAGTTTTTTAACAACCTTTTCATATCTAGTGATGGTATGAAGAAGAACCATAATTAAGGCAAGAATTTCAGTCTTTCTGTTCAACTTTTCCTTTTTTATGCATTCATTCAACACACCCTAATTGGCCAACAGGGCACAGTAAAAACTGTAAAATAAAATAAATAACTAAATTAAGCTAAGGGTCTGGGAGCTGCTAATCCCCCAGCAGGTACAAGGGTTATGATTGGTCTGACATGCATTTATTTTTTTTTTTCATCACTACCTTACAAAAGCATGGAAGAAATGTGGCCATATTTTCTTTCAATAAAGAAATAAGCTGTGTCTAACAAAATAGCAGTTCACAATAAGCTGAGAAGATAAATACTTGTGAGGATACACATATATTTTGGAGTAGTGCCTGTCTCCCTACTCCTTCCCTAAAAAGTCACTTTTTTGTGTATTCCCCTGCTTTTAATTTTAAATGAAAGTCAAGGCACAAATTGCTACAGTTACACTTCAAGTGGACACTGCCAAACATCTATACATCATGTCTCTTCAACCCTACCTCCAAAGAGACCGCCACCTTCTGTGTACCAATCTAATGTCAACACTGGGATGAAAGTGAAAGTTAAACGGAACACAATAACATATTTCAGCCTGTTGCTATCATACACATATAAACAGCCTATCTCCTTACACCTACTGCCAAAATGTCTATATACAAATCTAATGTTTGACTATAAAAAAGGTGGAAAAAATAATGTTCACAGGAGTATAATTCAATTTTCTGTGCTTAAACAGTACACTGCCCTATACATAAGCTATAACAATCTACTGTGCACACATTGAAGTCTGTAAGGAAAGTTAAACAAATAATGGAAACACTATTCCCCACCTCCCATACCCCCCCCACACAAACCCCATCAACATTTTGTACACACCTCTGAGCAGGCCTGGTTTTAGATGTTGTGATATTCCTGGCAAAGGCTGGTACTAAACCTGTGTGAAAAACATGCTTATATGGCCTGGGATGTGGGGGCCACAAGGTTGCCGAAAGCTCTAAGAGTTTGGTTGTTATATGGTGCATTAATTGTCTTATTTTGAAAGATAGTTACTTACTAACTTTTCTTTTTAATTTTCTTTCCTTTTTTTTACTGTTACACAAAAGAGTTATATACATGCCTAGCAATATTGCATTTCCATGGATAAAAAGCATGACATTATTTTTAAACTCACACTTAGATGCACAAATGCATACATACTGAAACTACTATGACAAGTCAGCTCTGTCACAAGATGCATACACACACACTCCTACAGATCCTACATGCATGTCAAGCACCTGTGTCATGTTTTTGAGGTGTTGGAAGAACCAGAGTACATGGATATAATCGCACAGAGACGTGGAGGACATGCAAAATCCACAAAGAAGAAGCCACAGTCAAGAACTCAAGTAGAGCCACATGCTATGAGATAGCAATACTACTTGCTGTGCCACTGTGCCAATAAGTAGTTGTTTTGATACACATCCTGCTCTTGGCAGACCTTACAGGTAGCCACTTATGTGCAATGCTGATGCTTGTGATGTAAAGGGAAACAAATTACAGCCAAATTGTTACTCTTAAATACAATTATATAAACATAGTGTTGCACAGATTTCAACAAGTATTGTACATTGTGTGATGCTACTACTGCTGTGGCAGATCAGTGAGTGTTAAGAGTGATCAAACAGCAGCAGGGATAAGTCACACTCCATATCCATCAATTACAGTTACTACACTGACTTTGTACACCTCAAATGTCTGACTGTGGCAAAATGCAATCATAGTCAAAATAATGGGCTTCAAGTTAGTTACTCACACACAGAAAATATTCCATCTTATGTCATGCATATGCACAATAGTCCTGCAAAGCCAAATTAGTGACAGTTTAAACCACACAAACAAAAAGAGGGTCAGTTATTTTCATCCACAGAAAGCCCACCCAACCCAGCAGTTATAGCCACTTCTGCATACTCTTCAGACATCTGACTGAAATAAAAATAATGGCTAGGTATTGAATTTCTTCTTTATTCCACAGAAAAAAAGTATCTACACATTATAGTATTTCATGTTGTAAAACACAAATTAAATCAGTCCTGCAAAGCCAAAATAATGACCAAGCAGTGACCAAGCAGTGTTCATTATTCTCATCGGACAGCCCCAGCAACAATAGCTATTTTGTGCACATCTCAGGTGTCAGATTCTTACAAAACAAAATAAAATAAATAAGAGCCACACAATAACATTTTGCTTTCATGAATTTTCTTAAAGATATTAAGTCTAAAACTCAAATGTATGTCATTATGTTTGTGATTTCAACCATGCATTAATACCAGAAAACCAAAAATTTACAAAGATCGGTCCAAAACTATAAGGCAAAATCATATGGATTGGTATGAATATATGGTATACCTCTCAACTTCTTTACTCAATAATCAGCAACAAAGCCTAATTGAGGACAAAACTCCATAATCAGGGATAACTTTTAGATATGACTTACCATAACCCTCCTCTTTGACTTTATGGCAGTTATCATAACCAAAAGCAAACCATGGATCATTTAATCACACTTAACTTCTTTGCTCAAGAATTCTGGACAAAGCTAAAAATAATTTGGGGGGGGGGTGTGACAAAATCAAGGACAAGTTTTAAACATTTCTCTTATATGTAAATCTCAGTTGTCCCTGATTTTGTCTACACATTTGGTCTGTCCCTCCTAATCCCTCCCAAGACAAGTGATTATGGAAGAAAAAGTGATGGATTATACCTAATAAATAAGCATAAGTAGTTACAGACTTCTTTTCCTGCAGGAAATGCATGTTACTTAACATTCTCTTATTCTGTCAGCTTCTAAAGTTAACAGTATAATATTTTAAAAAGTGTCCCTGATTATTTCAGAATGTATTCTAGATTCTGGGGTTAAGAGGTGGAGAGCCCAGCACTTAGAACGTTGCTAGAATAATAGGTTTTATATAGTCAGTATTTTCTGATCCCACGGTAGTGGTGCTGTGGTAGCATTGTCGCCTCACAGCAAGACGTTGTCCCATTCGATTCTCAGCTAGAGCATCTTCTGCGTGGAGACATGCGTGAATGAGCATGCCTTCATTGAAGGTTGTGTGTCAGGGCTGGTAACTCGGCACGTAAAAATCCACTACCAAACATTAGCAGACTGTTCCACTGTGGCGACCCCTAACTGGGATAAGACGAAAGACACAACAACAACAACAACATAGTCATTATTTTCTGAAGGATATGATGCCTGAAACTCAATTGCTTCTGATTACTTAATGACTGCAATTGAAATGACTTAAGAGAAAACCACACAAGTATAGAAGCCAATATAGAATAATAGAAGGAAAAATCTGGGCATTCTGCAAAATTCTGGATAGCTGAGAATTATGCCCTTAATAATTAAAAAAAAAAATCCAAAGAAGAGTCTTTCTGACTGTCATCCTATCTTCTCTAATGCAATCTTTCTTTCAAAATATTTACTGTTTCTGCCCACTGTCTATTTACTTCCTGCAGCATGCAACTCTCTGGTACTGCCCATACTAAGGTTTAGCCAATGACAGTACAGATATGATAAGACTTCACAGAAAGCATGTACTCCTGCAGGACTGGTCTAACCATATATGAGAGAGAAAAAGCAACTACAGCTCAGCTCGTTCATGAAACATTTACTGAACCACCAGCCCAAGCATGATTTATGCACTCTCATCTAGTGCTGGCCTTAATGGCATTGCATGACAGCCTTTTCATTTTTCTTTTGTTTTGTTTTTCAACTGGGCACTCAGGGCACTATTGACAAGTTTATTTAATGTGGGGGGAAGGGGTCATTCACCCTCCTTACACTATTTTTCTAGCACCCTTGAAACCACATAAATCTTGTTGATGTTCTGTGACTTCTAGCTACAACCATCTCAGCTTATGTAGTTTATTAGGTTTATTGATTCCCATAAGCAGCACCATTCTTTTCCCAGAACCGAACCTTAGTTCTCACCTGTCAACCCATGCTTGTTACTTTGAGTCTATTTTAATGCTGTCTTTGCCCCCATTTGCTGCACTTATTTTTCACCACAATTTTTTGCATATTTAAGAAAACATGTCTCAGGGTGAACTTTTAGGACAGTTAGTTCTCTTCTTATTCTCCTTGATTTTGGTAATAAAACACTAGTGAGGGGGAATTCCAGATATGAGTAAAGGTACTAAAACATCAGGAATATAGTAGCTCTACCATTTCCAAAAGTAACGATCTGAGAGTAAAAGAAGTATGTCAAAATATCAGCAAAAGTCAAGGATGCTTTGCAAAATCTGAGAAGCTGAAAGTTACACTTTCTGCAAGAAGAGGCTACAAATACACATGCACTTACTTGCAATTGCACATTTGCAACATATGATTGCACACACACACACACACACACACACACACACACACACACACACACACACACACACACACACACACACACACACAGACACACACTCAATAAGAAGTATGAAAGTCTAATAACTGGCATTACAAACTTATTCTAGACAGTGACTGTCCAGAAAATACCAGAAAATAAGAACGTTTATAAGGAGCAGAGGAAATATGAGTCAAAATCAGGTGTGTCCTGGAAAAACTAAGGCTGTTGAAATTTATGTTTCCTCCACATAACGTAATCTGGCCAAGTGCAACAACAAACTGCATTTTTTTTTTGGTTGGTTGTATGCTTTACAACCAATCATAGTGCGCACACTGCACCTGTGCCACTATATGGCTACAAATAGTAGCCAATAAAGATGCAGATATAGGAGGACCAATGGTGCACATTCCTTTCCTTCTTTTTTCATTTTCTTTCTTTTTTTGATTGCAAAATACAGATTCAGCTATTTGTTTTTAGGATGCTCGCTCCTTTCACCCTATGGTTACTGTACCCTTGGCTAAATCCATGATTTTTATGCCCATTCGTATTTTTACAAAGTAGATCAAATCATATCAGCTTTGCTAACCTCTTAGCCTCTGATCATTTTCAAGAAGGTTCTATCCTTCCCTTATTTTATGTTTTACTATTGTGGTCCAAATACTTAAACAGGTTGTTGTTGTTGTTTGTCTTTCAGCTTTTCCCGGTAAGGGGTCACCACAGCGGAACTCCGGTCCGCTAATGATTGGCAGTAGATTTTTATGAAACACCAAGGTGTCAGCTCGACGCTCAACCTTCAACGAAGGTACGCCCATTTATGCACGCATGTCTTTCGAACGCTACCCAACCACGGGGAGGACATGCAGACTCCACACAGAAGGCACTCCCAAGCCCAGACAAGAATCGAACGGGAGAATCTCTTGCTGTGAGGTAACAATGCTACTGCCATACCACCGTGGCATCTCCCAATACTTAAACAGGTGTCATGCCAAAACTGCTGGACTTTTTTTCTTGTTTTTTTTTTTTTAATTGTACAGGGGTAAATTACTGATAAAAGATCCTTGGACTGTTTTCCTAGCTTTGCAAGCAAAGGATCATCCAGACAACTACATCTTGAATTATAATGAACAAAATATTTTTAAATGTTCTAAATTGATTAGAATGACCCCACCAACTAACATATACAATGCTTCTTAAAAGCTATAAAATTAGCCAGCATCCATCTGCTTGTCCAGCATAAAATAGCATGCTACACAACTATGCCCCCAATCGGTCATTCCAATCTAATGACCAAAAACTCCTCTTTCTCTCTACAAACCCATCAAATCTCTGGACATGGCCTGTTCACATACCATGTTACTAAAGCCTGGAACTCTTTACCTACATCTATCCAGTCAATACCTTCCCCCCAGTCCTTTAAAACTATTCTGAAAGACTTCCTAGCCAAAATCTGGTTCTGTTCTTACTCAACCCCGGGATAAAGGATGTCACTAGATATGAACAAGCACCTAGTCAAACCTTTCACCTCCTTACTCTCCCTTCTTTACTCCCTTCTTTATGTCAATCATTTTCTTCCCCCAACTCTCTTTCTAAATACATGTCGAAGCCGCGGAAACCCGAATTCTTTCCCAGGGAAAGAATTCAGTTGGCCATTTCTGCAGCTTCGGCATTTTCAGACCGGGTCAAGGTAAGTGTACGAACAGGTAGTGACAGACTTTAGGGTTAGGGCACGGGTCAGGTAAGTGTGCGATAGTGACGGACTTTAGGGTTAGGGCTAGGTTAAGGATAGTGCATAGATAGTGGTGTATGTTAGGTTTAGTGTAAGTTTTGAAGGTGTTTGGTGTGATTGTGTTATGTGTGTGTTTTTCGGATCGGAAAATTTTTTCCCTGGGAAAAAATTTGCTGTTTTGAAGTGTTGATGTTATCTGAATTCGATCTTCCAAGTTCGAACTTATGGTGTTCAAAATTTTGGAAGTTTGATTTTGTGATATAGACCCCTGGAATCCAAGATTGGCCAGAGAGAGGAAACCCATTCTAAGGACTTTTGACATCTTGGAAAAGACTGCAAATATACATTAAGTTGTCTAAATAAAGAAATTTCTGAATGACTTTCAGTCTACAATGAGCTATGGGTGCAGCTAGATACTTTGTAAACACCCTTGAGAGTTATAGATAACCCAAATAGTAATGCAGAGAACTGATAATGTGACACAGACATAGAGAATCTGAGAAATATTCTGAAGCCTTTGGCTATGGGTATATGATGGTACACATCCTAGAGATCTAAACTTACCATAAAATCCCTTGAGGGGGTGAGAGGCAACAGATGAAGGGTCAACATATAGAATTTTGGAACTTTCACATAGGAAAGGGAAGCTCTTTCTTTGGCACTGAAACATTCTGGAATAGAAGACTTTGATGGTTAGATCTATAGGCACTAGTAGTATGACTTCTAAGGTAAGTGCTGAGAAATCTGAGGGAAAAAAAACTCAGTTTGGTTTGGAGGATTGGAAGAAATTCCCCTGAAAGGAGGTTACCCTCCTGAATGGTTTTAGCAAACAAAAGTCTGAAACAATCTGTTCACAAAGGAATGTAAACAGCCAGGTTCTGGGACAGATTTCAAGAGACAGGGACAGGAGGTGTAAAGACGGAGGAAAGAAAGCTGGTATACTCATTTAGACAGTCTCCTTTTTAAAAAGTCCTTGTCAGCTGTTGTTCTCCTGCCATCTCTATTTTGTTCCTTGTTTATTTTGAGAAGGCAAGGGTTGTGTACGCTGCTTTGTAAAAAGAAATGGGGATCTGAGAGACTTTTTTTTGTGTGGAAAGCTGAAAATTTTTAGAAACTCCCTCTACTAATTTTTCTCTCATGTCAATTTGTTAGAGGACATAAGTAGCAGATTGGCGAAGCAAAACCTACTTATCTAACACTAAAATTAAAATTTCAGACTTCACCTCATCAGCAAACTTCTGGTTATGTGCCCAGGCATATCTGCTGAATACTGTACAAGTAGCAGTAGCCTTAGGCACAGTTATCTACACAATCATAAACACTCTTTAAGGCATATTTCAATACCTGAGACAGGTTCTGAACAATGGAAATCAGACAGGAACTATCTTCAGAAAGAATATAGCAGACAATTCTCTCAAATTGTCTGCACAAAACAGAATAACCTTCCACATATGTGCCTGATAGTTACACATTCTGTATTTCAAAGTGTAAAAAGAATAAAATTCTCTTCTCAAATGTATCTGATACCTGTCTTTCTTTGTCCACATGGGAGAAATGGTGGAACCTAGTAGTCTAGTCCCAGCTGGTGAAGGTATAGAAATAGTCTTTGGATCAGACCTAAGGTGGGAGAAAAATGTTTGTTAGTTTGAGAAACTTTGCAAAGTCAATCTGCCTTTTTGGGAGGACTGATGTTTGAAGATCAGGATTACTACGGGCAGCATTAAATCCATCATCCAAGGCTTGCACAATAGAAAGTACAGGAGTGGAATGAAGCAAATCCACTTGTAATATATCACAACAGCTTCTCAGTTCAGGAGGAATATCCACCTGGCCCCCCAAGAAAAAAAACATTCACCTTAGCTATTATCTGATGAAAGGAAAATTCCTCCAATGGGGGTTGTAATGACCAAGTTTCTTCTAAAATGTGCTTCGGAATCTACAGAAGAAGAAGAAGCCCCGTCTCTGTTAGAATCTGCTGACATGTTTTCTATTAGAATATCTCTTCTCACATTATCCTCAGGTAAAGATTTCTGAGCACCAGGATAAACAGCCTGTAATAATTGCTTGGCTAAGGTAAGAAAATCACCTTTTCTAAGTGACACCATGCCTTCAGATGAACAGTAACCATTTTTTTTTTCCAGAAAAACTTTTGGATGAAGACCAAACTGGAAAGGCACTAAAATCCTGTCAGAAACCCTTTAAAAACAAAAGCAGATTGACAGAAAAAAAATGGCAGGTACATTGTCACATAGTGTTGTAAAGCATAGACATACCCCATAATGACCCTTGTCTATTCAAAACAGTTCCCAGCACTAAACTATGTAAAAAAATAAATAAATAAATAAGTCAAACTTTACACAAGCACTACATTTTCACAGAAAAGTAGCCCCTAAATTAATTAAGACTAAAAATAGCAGTCCGCAACAGGAAATTTCCAGTATTTGGAAGAGTACTGTGTTTCTTTAAAAGGAAATACCAAGTAAAGCCCCAACTTAAAAAAACTACAACTTTTTTTGTAAAGGGCAATAAATCTGTGTGGAAAGGTTGTCCACTGGAAAGTTACCAACCAGAACTGATGCTAAAAGATGGCTGCTGCTTTTGTGAAACATCTGAGCTGCATTTTGACAATGTAGCAAGAAAGTACTTAATAAATCTTCACTCTAACTGCTGAGTTTCCTCTACAGGGCTGACCAATCAGCAGTCAGAATTGAAGCTGTGGGATGGAGCTAGAGCTTTTAGAAGTTGTCTGGTTGCTGTCTCCTCAGCAGAATACAACCCTTATAGCCTAAAGGCTACTCCAGCAGTGAGAATGATGAACATCTGTATATTGCTTTCTAATTATCTTTTAGAGATGTGGCTATCTTTTATAGCTCTTGGGGCTGTTCTCCAAAATGGTGTCCCTCCTCCACAACTCTTCACATGAAGAGCCAAAAAATAAAACAAACAAATTGTCTGCTCCTTTCTCTAAGCCAGTCAGCTGGATACACAGTCCATCCCTCTTGTCCCAGCACTTTATTGTTAAAGAAAAAAAAATAGGTCTACCCCATTCTCCTAGCACTCTGTGCCAGGCAGATTCACAACCCCTCCTTCTCCAGCAATAAAAACAAAAAAGTCCCCTATCTTACTTAAGCTTTCCAAGCCAAATATACACCCCACTCCCTGCCTCACCTCTTCATCAGCAGAACAAAGCAAAAAAATTATATATTGTTTTTCTAAAATGTAGCAAGACAATTGCAACATTTGTATCAACTGACTTGCAACAGCTTACCTTATACAAGGTGATGTGCTAAACTCCCTTTCTCTACCGACATTCAGAAATATCACTACAGAAAGAAAACTGCAGGAACTGCACTTCACACTTGCATCCCCTAACACCTTGCACCCAGTGCAGCTGTCCCCTTCACCCCGCATTAGGATGCTACTGTTGTCTAGTAACAGTTTTCAGGGAAACACACCCGGATAGTCAGCTTTGTATGTGCAGTTCTTGTAATATTTTTCAGGGCAACTCACTGGAATACTCAATCACAGCATCATCTCCAAACCACTTAAGATTTTTCAGAGAGATTTTGCAAGAAAATATAGATTGGGCATAGCTACAAATGAAAGAAATGTCTTTTTCTCACTGTGTTACTTGGGGGAAAAAAACATTCTATCTTTAGCCATGTGCATCTTAACAGGTCTACATTGCTTAGGTGTTACTATGTTGCATGTTTCTTAAGAGTATTTATCAACATACAGTGATTGTATTAGTTCATTTGTATTGTGTGGTGTTTAAAATGTCAGCTAACCACAGGTTACTGTAATGAATATTTTCTGTTAAGACACCAGTGTTGTGATTGCTTGCATATAAATGATCAGTTTGTTTGCTAAGATGCAGATTACATACAGAAACTTATTTTTAGATGTGTGGGTATGGAAACAGTAATGCCCACTGTTTTCTATGTTACTAATACCTTCTTGTATGAGAATGTCTGGAGAGTGGTGCAGCATGAAGTATTCATGGACAAATAAATGAGGTGGTGAAAAAGTTTGGTCTGTGTGTTGTACTGCTGGTAGCCCCATGCTTGTTGGAGTTAATTCTTAAAAATGGTATGAATGGTGTGTTTTGCTTCTTTAGAAATAGTTGCCTGTTTATGTATTTTCTTCAGCAATCTGTTACTCGTGCTATGTAAACTTCTCAACTTTCTAGAATATTGTATAATGGCACTTACTGGGTATTCACACACACACACACACACACACACACACACACACACACACACACACACACACACACACACACACACACACATATTGATCTTTTTAAAATACTGCTGCATACTTAATACATGACTCCTATATGCACATCTCAGAATATCTCCATAATCTACTCCTACCATTTATCTTCATGTCACCCTCTCTCTGTCATTCTCCAAATAGTTTCAGGAATAAACATGTGTTCCCTTGTAAAATGTACTACACACTTATCCTACAGTTTTGCATTACATTTTCTTTAGATTACAAAAACAAATGATTGATATTACATACGGAAGAACTGTAAACGTGCATCAATTTTCACTCTCTTGCCCGAGAACAATTCTATACATGTTTGTGTGTAACAGTGCCTGACACAGCTTCTGTGAGGATCATTACAGAGCTCATTCCTTAGTTCATATTCATAGCTAATTTTCAGCTAGAGCTGTACCATTCACTAACTTCCTTCTCTACACTCCAAATAAAAACACTTTACCCATAAATATACTGGCACTAAAAACATCAAGAAAAACAACAGTGCACTGCTATGAGCCAACAACGAGACCAGAAAATATATTTTATTTAGTAATCATCAAAAAAATAATTTCACTATATACTACCAGAACCCATTCTATTCATGATTTCCCAAATGCCTTTCACTATGGTATGGAGGAGGCTATACAGCCTCATCAACACTGTAGTCATGTAAACTTCCTCAAATAAAGATCATCCTTGTAAGGAATTAGAATTCCGACATCAGAAGTTAAACCAGTAACTTGGAGATCATTGATAGTCTAGGGGGGAAAAAATTAGTCTTCAGAATTGCTTTCATGCATTGAACTGACACCTTTAGTGGAATGCCTGCCATGACATCAAAGGTCAGAGGGCATTCCACAAAGAATTACGTGGAGGCAGAGTATCGCACAATGGAAAATAACAGAAGAAAAGTGAAAACAGATTTTAAATCATGAAACGATTATGGCGAAACCACAGGAGGTAGCATTACAACAATAAAATAAGCATGAAGATTAAGAATAGTGAGAAATTGCTTTAACTATAACTGGGCAAAATCTAGGCAAGCTTCCCTACTGGGAACACTCTGCTCACCTAGCCTCATGTAGACCACAGTGTTTTGGAAAGGGAGGAGATTCACTAATTTTTTTCTTGAGGGCAAAGAGCATACGGGGTCTGATATTCCCTCCTCTGCACAACCTTGTCACACCCAGCTGTGCTTCATTCTTCTACCCTACCTCCATTCCCACCCATTCTCACATTATTTCCTTTATAGTTAGTTGAGCTCTCTCTCTTTACTCTTTTCCACTGTCAGTACTCATTCCAGTCAGCTGTCCTCCATTTAATTGTCCTTCCTACCTTTTCTACTTTATATCATATTCACTTACCAACCTCTATACCTCTTCCACTATCATATCAAATCATTCTACCTTTTATATTTAATATACTAACTCCCACTGCATGCATACAATACTACACTGTCTACTAACACTATACTCTCTTCCACTAACACAGTCATTCAACTCACCCAGGGATTTCCTCATATAGAATGTCAGCAAATCCCCTTACAACCCCTCCTCTTCACCTCTGTGTCATTTCTTTTTTATGCTCTGACAGATTAATAATTAGTTCTTCCACCACGTTATGGCAATTCTTCCTATTATGGCATTACTTGTATTATTGACCACAGTTATATAAGTATATTCACAATCTCCATTACCTCAGAATCTGGCATAAAAATCTTTGTTGCCTCTTATTGGTATTCATAGATGACCTGTTTCCTACCTATAAAAAATACCACCTTTCAACATACGATTAAATCTACTTGCCCCTACAGCCCCTTTGGGATCCTTACTTCAGTGGTATAAATGTGTGGAAGTTTTGGCCACAGAGTTCTAATTCAGGCAGCAGAGTTTGGATCATATCTAGGACATTGAACGACTTTAGAAATGGATGTATGTAAAATGTAAACGCACTGTACTTTCTCATGAATTACTCATTTATTCCTCCAATACCAACTTTGGCTCACCCTAGCATTCGGCAAGCATAAGACTGAGAGCTAATCTTGGATGGGAGCAGATCTCTAAGCTGCCTATATTTGTGCAGAATCTCCAGATTGTTGCCTCATAATTTTGGTCTGCTCCTCACAAAATGCATAGCTTTCTAGGAAATCATGGAAAATTAAAGTCACTAAATAATGATATACAGTTGAGTTTCAGATTTCACATCCTTCAGAAAATGCATGCTAACACAAACCCGTTGGTTTGGTTTAGCAACTTTCCAAGTTTATATGAGCATTGTTTAAAATTTGTCACTGATTTGTGGTCTTTGTTCCCCCATTATTTTTGAGTTTGTCCAGATTTCTTGCACTTAGAGGTTGAAAGATATGGATAAGAGGCTAGTCACCACGCAGTCTATACATATGCACAAATACATGCAAACACAAACACACGCATGCACACACATACTTTCATGCACCATATGCACAGGAAATTTGAAGGAGTGTCACTTCACATACAGCATGTATTTGGTGTGAACAACTGAGAAAAGCTAAGTAAATGAAACCCAATTCAGCAAAGCTGCTAAACACAAGCTCAACCTCAGAATATCTCAATGAATATGAAGGAGGCCACAGAAGCCCAGCCTTGCTGCCTCAGCATACTTAGTTTTGTGACTCATTTGCTGGCTGGAGTTTCCTTCTATGTGGAGTATTCATGTCATTCTGAGAGTCTGCTTAGTTTTTAATGAATAATAAAAAAGAAAAGTGGCAGCCTGTAACCATAACAATTTATAAAAAAAATAATAAAAATAACAATATTGTGGAAAGCAAGCAGCATGGCTTTTCCTCAGGGCATTTAACAATTAATTCATAACACACTCACACAGCATCACATCACTTAATTAACTAAGCAACAGTTTATTAACAAATAAAACCACAGCTTTATGTAAAACAGCAATGTTACCTGCTAGGCTATGTGCTTTCTGTCATAAGTTATTGTTTCTACATAATTTATTAAAATGATTGTAAATAAACACATTTTCATATAATATAGCCAGGCTCCTAATTTTGCGTATGATTTACTTCTCCATAATATCCTGCCTGTGGCATTTTCCACACCTCTTCATAGAAACGTACAGTACATATACATATCTATGTATATTTATGTACCGGGGTAATTGTATTGGTGTGCTTTGGTGTGCTGTACTTTGGTTTATGTTTGTGCTGGCTCCTGTCATTAAATACGCTTTGTACCTGTGGATCCTTGGTGTCTGTTTTGCTTGGATTACCAGTTTGCTTTGGGCACCTACCGCTTTTCTCTTGTTTCTCAGTATTTTAGGATGGATCCAGCAGGTACTTTTAACACAGATAATACACAGCATAGCTCCGAACTCGGAGAGCTATGCAAGCTTATTGGTCAGCTGGCGCAGTTGGTGGGACTTCTGACGCCCATGAGCCAATCAATGGCAACGCTGCTATCGTCGCTACCACCTCCAGGGAACCAGGAAGCAGGGAAGCGAACGCTTCACAAAGACAGAAGGATACCTGTCTCAGAAACTGATAAACGAGTGAGTGAAACAAATAATGGACTTACAAACGCCAGTTTTGAAGGTTTGCCTAGGATATTTACTACCAGTGACAATGAGGGGGATTCTCCTAAAGAAGCAAGGAGTAGCATGAACGTTGGCAACAACCAGAGGACATTTAACACTAACATTAACACTACAGGTACCAGGAAATTGTTTTCTGACATTTTTCATGCTAAATTTGACTTTTAAAACAAAGTGCCTGTGTCTGTTAATAATGGGACTTATAGTACTATGTTGGACGACTTGGATTTTTTTCGATATAAATTTTAAATGTTAGAAATGGATAATGCATATTTAAAACATTGCCTGTCTTTAAATATAGTTCCTAAAGGATTGAAAATATGCAAATATCCTAACAATGTTTTGGATGGTAGTGATTTTCACTGTGACTTATTAACTGCTTTTGACAAATGTGGAATGGAGGTTATGAGAGCAATTATAAAAAACAATGAGATGGAAATGGACAGGCTGCATGTTAAAATAGAACACTTAAATAATGGTATTACAGGTGATTTGGTTTTTACAATAGAAGATGAGAAAGTCAAATACTTTAAACTATTAAAGAATATAGAGGTTAAATGCATGGAGGTGCAGAACAGAAAATTTAACAAGATAGAAAGGGATCTTAATGAATACAAAACTAAAACCCACTACCCAAGACCTAAACACAGGGGTAGAAAAAATACAGGGGTTTACAATGGTCACAACTTTGAACCCAAGGTTAATGAGGAGGTGTTTTTTGCAGATGAAAATTTTGACACAGAATTCCCCCCTCTAAGAAGGTCCGAAAGGCTTAGATCCAAAAACAGTACTGAATATTATTCAAAAAACTACAAAGGCAACCAGTGGAGACCTCAGATGAGGAATCCAGTAAAGTGGACTTAAGTGTTAACATAGTTAATACAGAACACAAATGGACATGCAAGGATTTTAGCATTTACAACTATTCTAGTTATCCTATTACTAACACTACCTTTGACCTATTTTCTAAAGGGTTTGGTTTCATACCGGTACAGAAAACTAATATTTTTAATTTATTAGTGGACCTCAAACTATTCCTTAGGAAGAAGAATTTACAACTCATGTTTAATGGTAAAACTAACCAAAATGAAAAAAATAGTTTAAGACGAAAGAGTACCTTTAACCCCCCATTACATCCCCAACTAATAAATTTTGAAAGAACATTGGAGAATACATTAAGAACATCATTAAAACAAAACTATGTGAAATATAATTTGACATTAACAGAAAAAACAATGTTGGGAGAAATATGTAATGACAAAAGCCTTAGAGTCATGAAACCTGACAAAGGAGGGTGGGTGGTATTCATGGAACATATCATATATGAAGGCAAAATGATGGAAATTCTAAACAATTCAGAGAAATATGTCAGAACATCCATAAACGAGATCAATATAGCCTATAAGAAGATCCATTTGCTTCTCAACGACTTGTTCATGGAAGGTTCGATTGACCTAGATACCTTTAGATACTTGAAAGTAGAAAAACCGAGAGTACCATCTATTTTCGGAATCCCGAAAATACATAAGGACATTAATGAGCCACCTTTGAGAGCAATAGTATCAGCCGAGGGTTCTGTAACTGCACCTCTTGCTAAATATGTGGATCTAAAAATTAAGGAGCTGGTTACCAACAACCAGAACATTTTAAAGGACTCTTGGGATTTATTAGGGAAGTTAGATCATTCACTATGCTCTAATGAATTGTCCTGTGGTACTATGGATGTTATAGATCTTTTTACTAGTATACCCCACGACACTGGGATGGAGTTGTTCGAGGAAATGTTGATAGAACACAAAGTTTTAACACGCAATGAATTTAGAACTGTACTGTTACTTATGGAAATAGTGTTGAAGTACAACTTTATATTTTTTGAAGGGGAGTACTTTAAACAAGTGAGAGGTGTGGCAATGGATGCACCTTGTGCTCCCACTTATGCCAACATTATCATGGCCTATTGGGAAAATCACTTTTTGTTAAATTTCATATATAAAGACCAATGGTTGCTTTATGGTAGATTTCTGGATGACCTGTGTTTTTTGTGGACGGGTGACCAAACGTCCTTCATAGATTTGGTCAAATACCTCAACAATACTACAAGCTTTTTAAAGTTTACATATAAATTTGAAAATCACATATTAAACTACCTTGATATAACCATCACTAAAAACGAAAACCAATTAGTTTCAAAGGTATTTAGAAAAGACACATTTTCTAACTCCTACTTACACTACACCAGTTCCCACCCCCACTTCCAAAAAAGGGGGGTGATTAAGGGACAGTTGGTCCGTATAAGTAGGATGACCTCTGATAATGAGTGGTTTAATAAAGAATGTGAATGGTTAAAAGAACAATTTTTGAATAGGGGCTATCCTGGCAGTTTCTTTGATGAAATTCATAAAGAAGTAATACAGGGTAGGAACACCAGGTTTGCCCCAATTATAGGTACTATGTCAAAACAAACTGCAATACCTTGCAAAGTGAGAACTACAGACATGTATAGTGGAGGTATTATAACCAATAAGGAAAATAATAGACAAGGAGTGGGGGAATTTTGCCAAAATATCTGACCTGAACCACATTTTCAATGATAATTTAAAATATGTTTACCGTAAGGGTAAAACCCTAAAAAATGTATTAGAAAAGGGTTCAAAGAAATTAGACACCAACAGGCTTTCAAATAAAAGAGGGCTGTTTAAATGTGGTACATGCAATTTTTGCACCCATTTACAAACTGGTGAGAGTTATTACCTAGAGGCAAGGAAAAAGAAACTTTACTTAAATTCATTTGTAAATTGTAATACCAAAGGAATTATATATTTATCGATATGTAAAGAATGTGGGTCTTTTTATATTGGTAAGAGTGAAAGAAAGTTGAAACAAAGGATCTATGAACACCTCTACGACATTAGGACCAAGAAAGAGAGTAACGCATTGTACAAACACTCTTGTACTTGTACAAAAGCTAAATACCAGTTTTTTGCTTTAGAAGTGGTGGAAATTGACCCTAGGGGAGGAATGTGGGAGACACGGGTAGAATACAGGGAATTGTTTTGGCAAATTGTACTAGAATCTACGAGGTTCCCAGGTTTGAATGACATGATTTCCCTGGGTCCAGTACTTAAATTAAGATCTGCTAAGTTATAAAGAACAATTACACCTGTTTGTTGATTGTATGCAATATCATTAGATTGTTTCTCATTTATTTATACATATATACTTTTTTTAAAATTGTTTGAATGTTTTTCCATCACTATATTGATTTGTAAATACTAACAGGCGTATTCTAATATCAACCTGTAGAGGGTGTATGTGCACCACAATTTTCAATATGTGTGTTATCTCATATAAAATGCATATTTTACTAAATTCAAACTAGTTTTATATTTTATGTTCCTAAATTTAACTGTAGTCATTTTAAACCTGCACTAACACACTTTTTTATCTTATTTATTTTTTATATTGATTTTACTTACATTTGTAATGGATACATTTCAAATATTCATTTAACCAAATCCAATTTCATTGGATGACAATTAATTGGTAGCCCTATAAGTTTAGGGGTTTGATGGGATACTAACTGTTATCTGAAGAAGTTGGTGACGAAAACTAGATTTTAAGGAAACGTTAATTGTATTGGTGCGCTTTGGTGTGCTGTACTTTGGTTTATGTTCGTGCTGGCTCCTGTCATTAAATACGCTTTGTACCTGTGGATCCTTGGTGTCTGTTTTGCTTGGATTATGTACCGGGGTAGATGAGTTTTCAATATTGACCAATTTCAGGCCCTCCTTTCTATTTTCAAGTCATGTATAAAAGGATAAAAGGCTTCTTTATATCATTAACTGTTTATAAGCCTTGCTTTTACACTATTCATCCACCAATACTAAAGTTAGGTAGTCGAGTCTTGTGCAGGCTACTCGCACATATTTATAGCTTGCCACATACCACAGCGAGTCAGTGCCCTAGCGCTTCAGATATACTTGTACTGCCTCTCCCTAAGGTTACCACTCACTGCACTGCAGAAGGCTACAGGTCAATAGTTAACTTATGTCCGTTAGCAAAAATACTTGAAAGAAATTACTTGAGGAGCACATCCTGAAATATAACATTCTTTCTGACTAGCAACATTACAGCAATTTACACCTCACAAACCTGTTTATTGCAATATGGACAATAAATTAGACATAGAGGCCATTTTTAATAGGTAGTTACTAGGCATGCAGTCCAGGAGACCATTAATTGCCTAGCCCAGATTCCCAATTGCCCCAAAGCACTGCCTGGTTAAATGAGTTGTTTAGGGTCACGCAGTAAGCAAATGAAAGGTGAGGGAATCAAATCTCACACGACAGGAAGTGGTTTATTGACAGCTCATAGCCTTAGTCATCTGTGCTAATCGCCAGACTTTTAAAAGATCATTTGAGATAGCAGACCACACATTACTTTTTGGCAAACTAACTGCTTCTGATTTGTCTAACAAAGTCACACTAAGGTTTAAGGACTATCTATCGAATAGGCCTTTTAGTGGGGCAGGTTACATCATAAAAGGTACCACTCAAGGGTCAGTACATGGCCTTGTGTTATTTTCTGTCTTTATCAATCTTTATCGGTGACTTCACACCTGACATCATACATATTAACTTTATTTTATATGCAGCACAAAGAGTAGTGCAGTGAAGGGATGCTCCTTCCCCTTGATGGCGTGCTAAAATTAGGTCATGTGCCTGACCCTGGGATATTAACATCTTGTTGTATATCAGAACGAATGTAAAGGAACTATAGGTACTATATGAAAAGGAGCATGAAAGGCCTAATTTAAGGTCAGATGTTCTACACAAGCCATCTTTTTAGGACGAAAGAAAAAAGAAAGAAAGAAAGAAAGAAAGAAAGAAAGAAAGAAAGAAAGAAAGAAAGAAAGAAAGAAAGACTGTTCTATTTTTGGAATAAATCTCCTCAGAGGCCCTTTATACAGTCCCAGAACAGCCACTTTATTTTCCTAAAGCGAACACTTTTCTAAACGGATTTTTGACACTCTTAGCAACAAGTTCCACAATGATATCTGCATGATGATATGCAGTGGCTAATGTGGCAGCAGTTGACATCAGGCCAAGGAATTCAATGCAGTTTTGTAAAGGAAATTCAGAAGTTACACAATAGAGCTCACTGTAATGTTCGGATGAGGTTACCATTAAAAGGAGTTAATGAAGCATACATGCTACACTAGGGAAACCAGTTTTCTGTTGCAGTATGACATCTACTCCTAAAGTAATGTGTCATACAGTTACAACTACTGAATCCTACACAATTGCACTTTATAAGCACTTACATGAGTGCATGGATCGTGCTATCCCAAATAGAACCAAGATGCTATCCTCCAAAAAAAGGAAGCCAATCTGCTGGTCCCCTGCCATAAACAAACTGTACAACAAAGGAAGAAACTGTTGCAAAAGAGAGTAAAATCCCACGAGTGGAGGAGCTCCCTGGTCAACCTCAGTAAGAAGTTGCGATCCCTGATAAAATCCTCCAAAACTAGTTACGAAAACAAAATTGCCACTGATTCTGAAGACAACCACAAAGCATTCTATAGCTATGTCAAGAATCTCAATGGCAACACTCAGATCTGCTCTGAGTTACAGCACAATGGCGCTAAATATACAGAACTAACTTATATTGCCAACATCCTGGCCGATAGGTTCAGTGCTAACTTTACACCCCTCTCACCCCCTAAAGAGCCCATCTCTATACCGGAAGAATGCAAAGTTCCTGTAATCACGGCTGCACAGGTAAAAACCACACTCTCCAAAGCCAAGAACACAGCATCCATGGGACCAGACAACATCCCAGGCTGCGTTCTAAATGAACTACAGAACAAACTGGCACCCTACCTAAGTACCATGTTCAATCATAGCCTCACCTCAGGCTTTGTGACTGCTGAATGGCGCACAGCAACGGTTATCCCACTCCACAAGGGGGGAGCCACCAAGGACCCCGGGAACTACTGCCCCATTAGCCTGACGAGCCTGGTCTGCAAGGCCATGGAATGTATCATCATGGAACTTATAAACGAAGACATTGGTAATCTCCAAACTCTGGACCCCACCCAGTTCAGGTTTGTAAAAGGCAGATCATGTTTCCTAAACCTGATAGACTTCTTTGAAGCAGTCACCAAAGCCGTAGACATGGGTAAGGTGGTTCACACAGCCTATCTAGATCTTTCCAAGGCTTTCGACACCATCCCCCACTCTGGAATTATAGATAAACTGATTAAACTAGGTATAAATCCCAATGTCACAAGATGGGTTGCCATCTGGCTCACTGAACAGAACCCACACTGTGAAAGTAACAGACTCCAAATCCGACTTCAGGCCAGTGACAAGCAGAGTACCACAGGGTTCAGTCCTGGGTCCTCTCCTATTTGGTATCTACTTCTCTGAAGTACAGGCTAACACAGAAGGTCTTTGGCTAACGAAGTTCACAGTTGACTGCAAACTAGGAGCCATAATCGAAACTCCTAACGATGTGGACATCCTACAAAAGGGCCTCACTGAGACAGATGCTTGGTGTCAAAGCCATGGCCTCAAGCTCAGTGCCAAAAAGTGCATTGTCATCCCCTTTGGTAAAAACTCTGCACCCATGAACTACAACACAGGCGGTAGTATACTTAACACTGAAAGTGTGATAAGAGACCTTGGGACACAGGTGGGCAGTAGTCTCTCCTTTGATAATCACATCGCCACAGTAGTCAGGAAATCCTTCTACATGGCACACCTCATCACAAAAGGTTTCTCATCCAGAAAAAAAGAGGTCATTGTTCCCCTCTACTCATCACTCATTAGACCCATTATAGAGTACAACACCCTTTTGGTATGTACCTCACAAGACATCTACAACAACTGGAAAGGCCACAGAAATACCTCACAAAGAGGATTACCGGCCTCAAACAGATGCCCTACGCAGACCATCTCAAAAAACTCCAGCTTTACTCCATCGCATATCACCTACTCAGAGGTGATTTCTGCTGAACATACAAAGCTATGTCAAACCCAGAGCTGTTGGACATGCTCCACTTAAAGAAATCCCAATCCCTCTGAGCTACATGCTCTAGGGACCTAAACCTTGTCACCACAATAAACAGAACATGCCGGAGGAATAGATTCCTGTCCTAGAGACTTCCCATACTCTGGAATAAACTACCTATCTATATCAAACAAAGCTCCTCATTAGCACTCTTCAAGGAAAAATCTTGATGACTGGATGGGAAATAGGAAATTCACCCCGGGGATCACCTCTGTGGCTCTGCTCGACAGTGGCACAGGAAAATAATTTTCTTGGGTGGCAAAAGCCAGGGTACCTTTTTGGCTGGGCTTGTATAGGCCCTAGGGCTGATAGCCTAGTACCTACCTATGAACCTATGACCCTATACAAAATAGAATTTTGCTACACTAACGTGCAGCACACAGCACACATAGCTACACCCTCCCAGCACTATAGAATGTAGTTATACTTAGCAGTGTAATGTGATGAAATAAATACAGGACTGACACAACAGAGTAGGGCCATGTACATTTCTGACTGGGGACACAGAACACCCTGAGATAAAAGAATGTAATAAACCATAGCAAGATCATGCACAAAATACAGCAGTAAAGAGCAGAAAAAAATATTAACGTTATTCCCATGATGCAGGTCAGAAATGAACAATAAACAGAATGACATAGGAGTAACTTTTTCCACTAAAACAGAATAGGTAAGCTACCAATACACATTATTTTATGATAACATATACACTACATTGTGCGATGTTGTACAGAGTTGCGTTAGTTTGTATTCTCCTGTATGTGCTTTCATTAATCCTACATTAGATATATATATATATATATATATATATATATATATATATATATATATGTATATATATATATATATATATATAGGTCTACCTGAAAATGCCAAAAGTCCTAAATGCCGATGATGAGAACACTGACACCAGAGGATCGACAATGGAGATGATCGACAGTTGAAAATCCCGACACTGAGAACACCGACATGTTAAGGTAAGTGTGCGATAGTGACAGACTGTAGGGTTTGGGGCAGATTAAGTGAGTTAGGGTTAAGGCGTGGGTCAGGTGAGTGTGAGATAGTGACAGACTTTAGGGTTAGGGGTGGGTTAAGTGAGTTAGGGTTAGGGCGCGGGTTAGGCGAGTGTGTGATATTGACGGACTTTAGGGTTAGGGTCTAGATTAAGGTTAGTGCATAGATAGTTGTGTATGTAAGGTTTAGTGTAGGTTTGTAAGGGTTTTTGGTGTGCTTGTGTTGTGTGTGTGCTTTTTGGACAGGGGATTTGTTTTGTTTGTTGACTGTCGGGATTGTGGTTTGTCGAGCATGTGAAGTTTCATGTTTTTGAACTTTCAGTTTTGCAGTGTCGGTGATTTCGTTGTCTGTGTTTTCACATGTCGGTGTTTTCAGGTAGACCCATATAGATATATATATATATATATATATATATATATATATATATATATAAAGTCCACTGCCTCTTTATATATTATGCAGCTTCCTCTCCCTTCCACATAGACCAAGGCTCATCAAATCCCATAACACTGTATAACGTGTGCCACCAGGGATTTCTAGATTAACCACAGGTTCTCAGCCTGTCTATTTCCTATTTGTTGTCAGCATTGTACACTAGCAACCTGAAGTAATGTATACATTGACACATAGTTACTAACAACCATTTGCTATTACCACAGAAGGAGTCCACATGTGAGAGGTGTGAATACTTATTACCACTGGAAGCAAACACAAATCGGTTATCAATATGCTTGCTACTACAATATTTACTCACTGCAAGACAAATATAAAGACTTCCTATGAGGAGGGGGCTTTAAAAATTAATTAGGGAGCCGCAAAAATCTGCTAAACATGATGTTGTAGATGTGTACATTACAGCCAAACCTCAGCAGCGCACTTACACTCATTCCATACCACAAACTTTTTACTCATTACCAACACAGCAAAGAGTCAACAGAGGGGTAAACCCTTCAAGCTACAGCAACAGTCTACTCACCATGACATAATACTTGTTAAAGATGGCACCAGAATTTGCACAATCACAGTCCTCTACAAAGACAGGGTAACAATCATTTGCGGCATGGTCATTGTTGATGTGAATCTGAATAATCTAGAATGCAGGCCCATTAAACTATATGGAGATGGACATAATGACATCCATAAGTAGGGTGGGGCACTGATAGTCCCTCAGTGCTAAGGGCAGGCCATATCCCTGCCCAGCAGTGGGGCTGAAAAATTAAACAAATGCTCTCATTTCTAGGATTCTGGTGGGACCACAAATTTTCCAATGTCTGTGTGCATGCATGTGTGTGTGTGTGTGTGTGTGTGTGTGTGTGTGTGTGTGTGTGTGTGTGTGTGTGTGTGTGTGGTTGTGTGTGTGTGTGTGTGTATGTTACAGGCGGTGCTGCAACATACTACAGATATGTTTATAGGTAATCTATATGTAAATATTTATGAAGCTTTACATATGCATTTTTCCCATAGTGCCACTTGCCAACTAGATGGCATTGCAGAACATCTCCCGTCTGGCAATATAGCTGACACTTGTGTCATGCGTATGACTCATGGCAACTGCCTGGATACTGTTCAGATACATTGGTAATAAAACCATGTGCATGGCACATTACCTGATAGTTCTTTTAATGATAGCTTTTCTTGCTGAAGGACTGCTGTGACTGTGGACCAGGCAGTAATTTTATTTGCAAGGAGATGCATTCTAGGGTATCCAGTTACTTATAGAAGTGTGGAATGTCATAAAAGCCACTCATAAACATGCCTGTCTCCTCTGCTGCCTGGCAAACCAACTGTGCTCATCCACATGTAAAAGCATAATGATGATGAACTGATTAAGTGTTCTTGAGCTGATACCTGTGATATAGTTTACATATCCCCATTTTGTCTCTGAAAGGCCTCTCTAGCTATAATGGTGAATGCTATGCTTACATTTGTTCCATAGGGATAGAAAGGCCACAAATTCCTGTAGATTTAGCTTGTTAGTAGCAAATGTTTATGAGGATGCTTAAAATATTTTAGTGAGCATTGAAGCATTCAGCTATTTGCTGGTTAGTCAAGTTATGGTGTGCAATCCACTGTCTATAGCAGTTTAATTGCTGCCATCTACAGTGTCATCATACTGGACAACAGGTGTGGCACAGAGTATGCTCATGAACATGTTCTTCTGAGATACCAAGCATTATTGCAGTCTGCAACACAAATATTTCCCATATTCTCTGTCCTTTTGCAGTGTCACTCAGTGAGGTGTACAATTTCATCCAAAAATGACTATAAATCACTATACTGTCTTGGCTGCATATATCGACATGTTATTACTGCCTCCATTGGGTATGTCCTTGCTTTTGCATATGCATCCACTTGCATTCATGGTAGGATGAAATGTACCACTCGTTGTGCTGTTGTTCAAGCTATTTCTATGAACCCTGCACATGGCAGCTTACTGTGGAAGCTTGAGCTATGTACTGTGCAACTTATCTATAAATCCCATCAACCTCCTACATAACTGACAATGGTAGGTGTCACACAGCCAGCCCAGCTTTCTGGAATTTTGTAAATAATTCTATGTCATTTGTGAATATTGATATGATTTACATAGAACTGTATCTTATGTACTGAACTAAAATGTAACCACAGCATGCCCTGCTGGTTTAGAATAGAAATGCATACAAACTATTGTAATTGTGTAACTGTATATGTTTTAACAGTAGAAGCTGGGACATAAAAGATTAACTTGCAAAACTTCAAGAAAATAAGTTGAAATTAATTTTTTTTTACGATTGTGCTATGAAATGTATCTCTCATTTAAAGTGTAGCAGACACAATGTCTAGAGCTAGAAGTTTTTTTGTATTGTCTTGGGAGAGAAGTAATTACTAGGTTTGAAATGCAGAAGTGTTTTATTGTTTTGTGACTTTCAGGATCTGCAAACATCTGAGAGATATGTATTTTTCACAGAGAGATGCTAAAAATGCTTGTACTTTCTGACAATGGGGGTAGCGTGGGAACTAAAGACAGGTGACAAAAAGTGATGTCATTTAAGCTAACTCAGCACTAATATTTTATATTAATTTAAGAAATCTCACAGGGAGAGATTGAGCATTTTGTATTTCCTCTTTAACCTCATCCACTTATCATCACATCTGCACTTGTCTAGTTGTAAGTAAGTTTTTAGAGCATAGTAACTCTTTTAGATATAGTTAGGAATATAGTAAAGAGTAGTTTAGATGTTTTCTGTATTTATTTGAGACTGTCCTGCAATGTTGTTTTAAATATTTCCTGTGATTTGGGGCTCTGAAGTCAATGTGAATACATATTTAGTATTGTCTTGTTTTTATTATTTATTATTAAATATATTTAAACCTATCTTTGTGGCTGATATTTGTGAGACATATTTAAGATCTGAGAGTACTTGCATATGTATTTGGGGACACTGTACATGACACTCCTAAATAGTCTTGCTCTTGGTCAGACTATCATTTGGATTAATAGTAACACTACACAGTAGGATTGGACACTCTTTATTAATGGCCTTAAAAGTAGCTGATAAGAGTGGTTGGTGGCAACAGAAAATACCTCATAGTCTGGGCAGAAGGGGGCATAGCAAGTAAATCTGTGCCAGCCTTTCCCAGGAGTGTCTGTGTGATTGTATCTAAATCAAACCTCAAAGAGTGTGTGTGTGTGTGTGTGTGTGTGTGTGTGTGTGTGTGTGTGTGTGTGTGTGTGTGTGTGTGTGTGTGTGTGTGTGTCAGCTACTTGGGCAGGAACATGAAGCACTGGTTGGACACAGAGGGTGCTGGAGGTTTTGGCTTGGCCACTCAGCTGAGATCTCAACCTTATAGTTGTGTCAGTGGGGAGTCTTATTGGGAATCTGAAAAAAAAGGGAGAAACCAGCCCCAGACTAACTGTGGTCTCTGTGTGCTCTTAAGTGAAATTGCACTTTACTGTGTGTGTACTTGTCATCCTCCCAGTGTGTATGTCCCCTACTTTTGCCAGTGGTGAGTATTGAGTCTCCATGATTACTGGGCCAGTGCTGGGGCATCACATATTAATTTGTTGGCAGTGGTGGGAAAGCCACATCACATATTAATTGGTTTATAGTGGTGTGGATACTGAATTCCTGTAGCCTGTGAACAGTGGTCACTAAGGAAGGGGTTTGTACTCTTAATCAGCAACACAGTGAACATTCAGAGTTTCATATCACAATTGTTTTATTATTTTTTTTTGTTAGCTTAGTTAGTCAGGGAGAGCAGGCAAGCATGTCAACAGAGGAGTATGGCAAGCTGACAAGGAGCCAGTTGGCTGAAATGTGCCATCCTAAAGGAATGGTGCATGCCAACCTGACTAAAGCAGACATGATTGCAGCTTTGCTGCATCACAGAATAGCAACCAGAAGGACAATCAGACTGGCCTTGGAGATGATCAACTCTCAGAAATTGGAAAGTTCAGCCTTTCCACAGAGGACTTAAAAATTCATCTGGAGTTAAGGAAACTTGAACTGGAAGCCAAACATCTGAAATCTGAATCAGCAGAGAGACTGCGGCAGGAAAAACAAATGGAATTAGAAGCAGCAGAGAGACATCTGGAAGCTGAGGAGAATGAGAGGCAGAGGCAATATGAGAAGGAGATGCTGACTCTTCACCAGAATCATGGAGGCAATGGGGAAAGGAGTAAATAAACCCCAGAAACAACAAAGGTCGGTAAATTTCTTCTTGAATTTACAGAGGGGTATACTTTTGATAAGTTCATTCATATGTTTGAAAGGGTATGCAAACAGTATAATGTTGACCAAGGACTCTGGGTACAGTACATGTCCCTCTTACTCCATGGTAAAGCTGTAACTGCTATTTCTAAATTGTCTGATATTGACTGCTTAAATTATAATACCATAAAAACTGCCTTAGAATGTTTTAAGTTAACACCTGAAGCTTATAGGGAAAGTTTTGTGAGCATAGACACATGGCAGATGAAAGTGTGTGTGAATATGTGCTGAACTAAGCACTTATTTTCATAGGTGGGTGAGTGGATGTCAGGTCACAACTTTTGGAGGGCTGGCAGACTGTTTGGTGAAGAAATAAGCCCATAGCATTTTGCTTGAGAACATGAGAATTTGGTTAGTTGATAGACAATGCAATACTGCAGATGAGTTAGGGAAGAAGGGACACCCATACCTAGCAAGCAGGGCATCACTGCACAAGAAAGGGACACCCAATGCTACTCATGGGTCTAAGGGAACCCATAGTGGAAAGGCCAGACTGCCCCAACAGAGTCTGCTAGTAGCAGGAGAAGTCACTAGTCCAGGTACAGGTCCGGGATCAAAGGTTAAATGTTTTAAATGCAACCAGTGGGGTCATGAAGCATATAGATGTCCACAGAGGTAAGGTGGGGAACAAAAGGTGGGAGAGACAGTAAGTGGGAATGACAAAATGCCAGTTGTAAGTTTTTTTGAGACAACAAGGGTATCAAACTATTGCAAGAGGTGATATCCTATCTTAGTAAATGGGGAAGAGGCCATTGCTAGGAGAGACACAGCCTCTAACCTAACTATTGTGAAGCCTGCAATGATTAAAGAGGAGCATTACTTGCTTGGGCAGTCTACTCCATTCAGAGCTTTAGGAGGGCCACCATTCTAAATTCCTTTAGTTAGGGTTCACCTTGACTGGGAAGGTGGAAAAGGAAGCAATCAAGTAGGTGTGTTTGAGGATATCCCTGCAGATGTCTTGATAGCGAATGATTTTGATATTGCAGTACCTTGTGTGCATGCAGTTACATGTAGTCAGTCTTGGAGACAAGCATGTGGGTCTGGTAGCCTGGGGGAGACCCAGACAGACTGCACACTTGCAGCCAGGACTGGTGAGGTGGTTACTTCAGGGAGGGAGCTACCCTGTAGGAGTGAGAGTGAAGGCAAGCCACAGCTGCTTGTGGGTACTGATGTTCCCTTAGACAGATTGACTGCAAGGGTAGAGGTGAGTAGTAGTACGCAGACTGACATTGAGGCACCTCTGTCAGAAAATGGCAGGCTTTCCATGGAAGGGGGGCTGGGAAGGGTTACCAAGAGAGAGTTGAGACAGGCTCATCTCTCAGACCCTACATGACAAGGCCTGATGGAGGTAGCCAGTGAGGCACCTGATTTTCAAGGGAAGGGGGAATCTGTATACTGAGACAAGGGGTTACTGTATGGACAGTGGACCCATGAGGGAGGGCTAAAGGGTGACAGAATATAGCACTTGGTAGTGCCCAGAGCCTACATTCTGGCACTTCTAGCCACAGCACATGATATTCCCTATGCAGTATGGGCATAAAGTGTACCAAGAAATGTAGTATACAGAACATTTATTGGCCTGGGATTTCTAGAGATGTAACTGAGTACTGCAGGACCTGTGAGCAGTGCCAAAAGGTAGGCAAGACAGGAGACAAGGTGAAAGCTCCTTTGATGCTTTTGGCTATGATTGAAGAGCCATTTCAGAGGGTAGCTATGAATATTGTGGGGCCTCTAAGTACCCCAAGTTCCAATGGGAAAATGTATATCCTAGTGGTAGTAGATTATGCTACCAGATACCCTGAAGCGATGGCTCTGTCGTCCATTAAGGCAGAAACGTTGGCAAATGCTCTGTTAGAGATTTTCAGCAGGATCAGTTTCCCAAAAGAAATACTGACTGACAGAGGTGCCAATTTCACATCAGACCTGCTGGCTTGTCTGTGGAAGTACTGTGGGGTGGCACACCTAAAGACCACCCCTACCATCCCCAGACTATTGGTCTTGTTGAGAGGTTAAACTATACACTCAGATGATGCTATGGGCATTTGCAGACCAGTTTAAGAGGGACTGGGACAAATATTTGCCCCATCTGTTGTTTGCTTACAGAGACATGCCCCAGGAATCCACAGGTTTTTCACCCTTTGAGTTGATGTATGGGCATAGGGTGAGGGGACCTCTAGATTTGATTTGAGATATGTGGGAGAGTGAGTGTGAATCCCACAAGGAGTCTGCTGTGGCATATGTCCTAAACCTCAGGACAAAGCTCAGGGAACTCATGGGCTTGGCCTAGAAGAATTTGACCAAAGCCCAACAGCAGAAAAAGGTCTGGTATGGCAGGAATGCTGGAGCTACAGAGTATGATGTGCAGCACTAGTGAAATCCTCCAAAGGAAACTTCGAGTCCAAACTGGCCACATCTACTAAAGACAATCATAAGGCCTTCTTCACATATGTCCGCAATATCAAGGGAAGCACCCAGATCTGCTCAGAACTAGTGGTCAATGACACCACATACACAAACCCTGTAGATATAGTCAACCTGCTGGCAAACAGATTCAGTGAAAACTTCACTCCTTTTTCCCCCATCAGTAAAACAGACATCCCCAGTACCTGCCCCCTTACCTTATCTCTAGTGAGCAAGCCATCACTGCCCTCTCAAAGGCAAAAAAATACAGCCTCCATGGGACCCAATAACATCCCAGGCTGCATCCTACAGGAACTCAGGCAGGAACTTGCAGTACCATTAGGCACCCTATTCAACCAAAGCCTAAGTACTGGCTTCATCCCAGCTGAGTATAGGACAGATACTGTTATTCCTTTGCACAAAGGTGGAGCATCCATTGATCCAGGAAATTATAGGCCCATCAGCCTAATTAGCCTGATCTGGAAAGGCCAGGGAGTGGATTATCATTGATCTCATTATCAAGGGCATTGGCAACCTCCAGACAATTGATCTGACAGAGTTTGGTTTTGTCAAGGGGAACTCATGCCTGTTAAATTTGGTTGACTTCTTTGAGACAGTCACTGAGGCCGTAGACAAGGGGAAAATGGTGCACACTGCCTACCTTGACCTGGACAAGGCCTTCGATACTATTCCCCACTCAGGTATAATAGATAAACTCTCTCAACTAGGCATCAATCCATATGACAGCAGATAGTTAGCAAACTGGCTTAGTGATACAACCAACCTAGTCAAAACCTAGTCAAAATAGGGGAAGCCACCTCAAGTAGTAGACCCGTAACAAGCGGTGTACTCCAGGGGTCGGTGTTGTGATCAGTGTTGGGGCCTCTGCTGTTTGGGATATACTTCTCAGAGGTGCAGGTGAAATCTAATGGGCTATGCCTGACCAAGTTTGCAGATAAATTTAAGCTGGGTGCTGTCATCAATTCCCCTAGTGATGTGGACATTCTCCAAAGAGGGTCTCACCCAAACAAATGACTGGTGCCAGAAACATGACCTCAAACTTAATTCCAAAATATGCATCATCATCATCCCTTTTGGGGAGAATGACATCACCACAAATTATCACACTGATTATAAGGCACTAAGCATGCAATCAATCATGATGGACTTGGGATCCCAGGTTGATAGCAAACTGACTTTTGACCACCATATTGCCTCTACTGTACGGAAAGCTTCCTACATGGCTCACATCATTAGTAAGGGTGCCTCATCCAGGGACAAGGTGGTCATAACATCCCTATCTTCTTCCCTTATAAGACTGATTATTGAATACAATGCCCGTTTTTGCATGTACCTTGCAAAGCACATGCAGCAGCTGGAGAAACCACAGAGATTCCTCAACCAGAGAATCCAGGGCCTCAAACATCTACCCTACACAGGTAGGCTAAAAGCCCTGTCCCTCTACTCAGTCTCCTACAGACTCCTCAGAGGTGACCTCTGTCTGGCATACTAAGCAATCTCAGATCTTGCCCTGATGGCACTGCTGCATATCTGCAAGTCATGCTGCACTCGAGTAACCAGCATGCAAAACCTCATCCTGGTCTGTGACATCAATAGGACTTGTTGGCAGGACAGGTTTGTGTCCCAGAGACTCCCCTTTTTGTGGAATAGACTCCCACTCCATGTAAAGCAGCGTACCTCATTAAACCTTTTTAAGCGCAACCTGGATAACTGGATGTGAAACAAAAAATACAATACACCCCTGGGATTACACCTATGTCCCTGCTAGACAGTGGCTTCAGGTGCTGACTTGTTGGAACATGGGCTAAATTCTTGGTTAGGCTTGTAAAAGACTCAGGCCAATAGCCTAGTAACTTCCTATGATCCTATAATCCTATAATGGTTCTCCTTCCTATCAGACACACCAAGCTGCTGGCAGCTTGGGAGGGACCCTACAAAATGGTAAGGAAGGTCAGTGATGTTAACTACATGGTAGAATTGCTAGGCAGGACGCAGGGGCATAAACTGTACTATGTTAACATGATGAAACCTTACCATGATAGGGTGGCCCTTGTGCTCAGTATTTGCAGTGGATGGCAACAGGAGTCTGAGAGGGATCTGGTGACAGATTTCCTCAGTGAGGCTCGGACTGACACCACAGTAGAAGGAGTAGCAATATTCCAGCAGCTATCCCCTACCCAGGTTCGAGAAATCTGAGCAGTGATACAGGAGTTCGGGGACATGTTCACTGGGAAACTATGGTGAACCCACCTGGTGCAGTACCATATGGATATAGGACCTCAAAGGCCTAATAAGCAGGCCCCTTACAGTGTGCCTGAGAGAGTCAAGCAGACTCTGAGGGAGGAGATACAGGAAATGTTGGAACTAGGGGTAATCCAGGAGTCTAGCAGTCCCTGGACCTCCCCAGTGGTGCTGGTAGCAAAGAAGGATGTCAACACCAGGTTCTGAGTGGACTACAGGAAATTAAATAGTCACACAGAGTCAGATGCTTACCTCATGCCTAGGACAGATGAAGCCCTAGAGCAGCTGGGTGGGGCTAAGTATCTTAAGGGTTACTGGCAGGTGCTCTTGACTCCCAGTGCTAGAGAGAGGTCAGTCTTTGTGACTCCTTTTGGCTTGTGTGAGTTCACATAGATCCCCTTTGGGATGAAAAATGCCCTAATGACTTTCTGGTAGCTGGTAGATCATATCCTAGCAAGTGCAGGAGATTTTGCCCTTGGTTACCTAGATGATCTTGCCATCTACAGCCATTCCTGGCAAGAGCACCATCAGCATGTCAGGGAGGTGTTGGGCAGACTACAGAGGGCAGGATTGCCCATTAAGCCCAGTAAGTATCAGGTGGGTATGGCAGAAGTCTTCTACCTGGGACATAGAGTGGGGAGTGGTAAGGTCAGGCCAGAACCTGCCAAAGTGAAAGCCATTCAGGCATGGCCTGCCATGTTACCATTATTAGTGACAGCAGGGTACTATAGAAAGTGTGTCCCCAATTATTGTACCATAGCTGCTCCCCTCAGAGAATTGACAAGGAAAATTTTTCAGATAAGGTAGAGTGGACCCCAGCATGTGAGCAGGCATTCCAGAAGCTTAAAGGAGCTTTGGGAGGACCCCTGTGTTAGCCAGTCCAGATTACAACAAAGAATTAGGTGTGCAGGTGGACGCTTCAAACCACAGGATGAGGGCTGTATTCAGCCAGGTCTCATAAGAGAGGAAGAGCATCCAGTGTTATATCTCATTTGTAGGCTACAACCCAGGGAGGAATGCTATGCAGCTGTAGAAAAGGAATGCCTAGTTACAGTGTGGGCACTGCAAAAGCTTCAGCCTTATCTGTATGGAAGGAAATTAAGTGTAGTTACAGACCATAATCCCTTAACATGGCTACACTCAGCCAGCCAGCAAAATGCCAAGATACTAAGGTGGAGCCTATGGTTGCAGGCATATGATATGCACTGTAGTGGGGTTAACAATGCCAATGCAGATGGGCTCTCAAGACAGGGAATGGGGTGAGGTATTCCCAGATAGTCAGCCCTCTCAAGCAACGTTTCTCAAAGATCACTTGAAGAACTAGTTTGAGTTTTTGGTGTGTGTGTGTGTGTGTGTGTGGGGGGGGGGGGGGTGTCACACTGCCAGCCCAGCTATCTGGAATTTTGTAAATAATTATATGTCATTTGTGAATATTGATATGATTTATACAGAACTCGGGTGGCTTGAGAACTAAAGTTAGGTGACAAAAAGTGATGTCATCCAAGCTAACCCAGCAGTAATATTTGATATTAATTTAAGAGGAGAGAATGATCATTTTGTATTTTGTCTTTGACCTAACAAGAACATCCACTCATCATCATATCTGCACATGCCTTGTTGTAAGTATGTTTTTAGGGCATAGTAACTCTTTTAGATATAGTTAGGAATATAGTAAAGAGTAGTTTAGATGTTTTCTGTATTTATTTGAGACTGTCCTGCAATGTTGTTTTAAATATTTCCTGTGATTTTGAACTCTGAAGTCATTGTGAATACATATTTAGTATTGTCTATTTTTTTTTATTATTTATTATTAAATATTTTTAAACCTATCTTTGTGGCTGACATTTATGAGACATATTTAAGATCTGAGAGTACTTGTACATGTATTTCGGGACACTGTACAGGCCACTCCTAAATAGCTTTGCTCTTGTCCAGACTACCATTTGGATTAATAGTAACATTACACACTAGGATTGGACACCCTTTGTTAAGGGGCTTAAAAGTAGCTGATAAGAGTGGTTGTTGGCAGTGGAAACTACCTCATAGTCTGGGCAGAAGGGGGCATAGCTAGTAAATCTGTGCCAGCCTTTCCCAGGAGAGAGAGAGAGAGAGAGAGTGTGTGTGTGTGTGTGTGTGTGTGTGTGTGTGTGTGTGTGTGTGTGTGTGTGTGTGTGTGTGTGTCTGTGTGTGTGTGTGCGTGTGTGCGTGTGTGTGTGTGTGTTTGTATCTAAATTACAGCCATATTTCAGTGCAACGGTTGTGTGGAACTTTCATGCTACTTGGAAGCCTATGACTGAAGGGTTACTATGCAGGTAGTGATAACACAAACAGGATATGATACCTTTGAGCATTCATAGTGGTAATAAATGCATACATTTTTACATGAATGTCACATTGACAATGAGGATTAAACTCTCGGTTACTTAGATTCAGGGTGCCATGTTGGAAGAGGGTTATTTTGAAACTTTTATTGTAAACTATTTTTTCTCTTATCCTGTTCAGTTTATGTTTTTGTTTCCTCTGTCTGTGTATTATTTATGGCTGATTTGATTCAGTATTTGGTTTGATGTTTCTGTAAAAGCGTAGAATTCCCTACTCCTTGTCACAAAAGAACCATGGGGCCTTTAACATGCACAAAAACTACCACCAGATCAAGCACTCCTGCTTAAAAAGGGCACTATAAACAGAAATGCAAGAAGAAGGAACAGAACTCACAGCATTTTGATTATCCTCTGTCTGCTATGATTACAAAATTCTGATGAACACTGATACAACAGTGAGATTTCCACTGTAGGCAAAGAAAACTGGACTATATGCCCTACCATCCATTGTCCTGCAACAGTGGAAAAGACAGGTATTTCAGATTACTAGTCAAATAATTTCTGCATGAATTTCAGTACAGCTTTTGCTTACATAGAAGCCAAAGCTTATCACAAGTCTGTGCTGAAAACAAATGCACACCTTTAAAATATGACTGCTTCATTTTATCTGATGTTTCTTTACCTCTGGTTGATGAGATAAGTTATACTGCAATTATTTGCCTTCAGTATGAGCTTTGCTATGCCTAGCTTGCCGATGTTTCATAATTTTTATCTGTAGCAGCTGAAAGTAACCATGAATAACAATGCTACATTCAGAGGGATGGTGAAAGATTAATACATTCCCCACTATGTAAAATGAAACAATTTAAGGTGATAAGGAGGGTAACTGTGCATGAGATTACTGACTTTTTTCTGTGATTTATGGTGTGGATTTGGAAAGTTTTGCCATGTAGAAGCTGTTTATGTAGCTGAGTAACTATATTGTATTCTCTTAGCGAAAACAGGCAAGAAATAAACTTTACACTTTTCCTTATCCAAAGACTGAAGTTTAAAAAGAATATATTTTTTTCTTTTTAGTTTAACAATGCGCTTCTAATGAACTTCTTCTTTTATATCTTTCCTGGACTCCCAAAGTTAAAGGCAGCTCTGGCTTAGCAGATTTTTTTTTTTTTTTTTTTGCCGCACTTATAGTTTTTTATCTGCCTATTTATTATAATAGAAGAAGCAACATGGTAACATCTGGTACATCTTATTCTATTAACCATCTGTTCATCTGTTAATTTCACTGATCAACCAAACACACAATGTGTTTTCTGACTCCTGACCTAGGAGTTATCTTGTTCAGAGTTACAAGGTTTGTATATGGAGAATTAAACTTAGGGCTATAGGATGAAGCTCAGCCTCAGGCCTCAGTGCAAATCGGCCTTCTTAAAACTGGCACGACGATGTAGTCTCATTCCGCTTACCCTTTCTTTTAGCAGTGACTTTATTATAAGGAAAGCTGTTCAACAACTTTGAATCCGCAAAAAGGGGAAGAGTTGTTTATACTTGCTAATACTTTGGCCCTGTAAAAAAGATGAGCAAAGCATAAGCTTTGAAAATTGTCTGAAGTGAATTCATCTTCCAAGCAGCAATAAAACCTGTCAAGAACACAGTTTTTCAAGTGGCAGTCAGTCTACCTATAACCATGGGCTCAAGGGATCAGCCATGAGAACACATATCCCTATGAAAACTTTTAAGGTGTTGAATCAGCTGTGGCATAAATTCTTTTCACTTTCTGATATGTAAATTGACATTATGAACAGATGCACTTCTTGTGATAAACTGTTCATTCCTGGAATTTATGTCTGATGCATTTAGAGCACCAACAAACAAACTTCTGGGGTAAAGTATTCATGGGTCTTGTAGCAAATGGTAAACATACTCCAATTATGTCATAAATGAACACAATAACAATTTTTTAGTGCAATTTCAGGACATCAAATAAGTTAAAAGATTTAAATTCCTTTATTGTAAAGATTTGAATACCAGTGTGACAGCTTCAAAGAAGAGAAATCTGGAGATATTATCTCCAGTTAAGATATTATGATTAGGTTGTGCTTCATGGGATGGCTAAAATAATCTTTTCAGCTTTACCATCCAGGAACAGAAACCTTAAACTCTGAGACCACCTAAGTCCATTTGAAGATGCCACCTGAACTATGGAAAGCCCAGAGCTAGCCCTGAATGCAATATTTTGAATAGGAGAGAGAGGTAGGCATGTATAAAGGAAAGTCCCTGCACAAGACATGATCAAGTAGATTGAAAGCCATGATGGGTCCCTTTCAAGAGGATCTGCAGCACAGGTTAAGAAGTTCTGCACAAAAACAAACATCCAGCTGCAGGATCCTAATATTTTGACTCAAAAGCAAGGATTTCCATGTACATGGTCTCCATAAAATTCACAGAATTATGGAATCTGAGGGAATTTGCCAATCTGGTACACTTCTGAAAGATGCACTCCTTCGAAATAAAATAGCAACAGAAGCCATGTGTTAACCTGTAGGGTATACAAAGCTCTAATAAACAGCTTCCATTTTCCTGTCTGTAATGACAGTACTATATTTCTTATCTTTATCTTCCTGTTGTTCAACACAACTGTAAAAATCCATGTCTCACTAAATTAACTGCTCTGAGCTCCAGAATATTTACATGGATGCAATTAATGTCACCACATTGGTCTTATGAAATGAGGATCAAATATGTTATGCATCCTAGAAAAAGACCTCTAGTAGGGAAGAATATCTGAATGTTTTGATTCTTGAAAGGCAGTTTCTTGGACAGGAGAGGTGATTTGAATTAGTTGAGTCCTTCTTCACAGACTAATGTTGCTCTATGTTTTACAGCAGTTTTCTTACATGTAGTTCTGTATCCAGGGCTGCTGTTATGGTTACCGAATGAAACACATAGTACAGAAAATGCCTTCCCAGCC
>NC_056732.1:367123501-367131001 GCF_019279795.1 Protopterus annectens | reverse complement strand
TATCCCTCCTAATAAACTCAATTATTTAGTTTTTTTTTTTTTCCCAAACAGAAAATTAACTACCTGTTGTGTACCATCTTCTGATAAGTCCAGGGCTACAAGGACAATAATAAATTCTGCCCAAATTCAGTGTCACAAAAATTAAAAATTTCTCGGGTTTGGTTAATAGTTTTAGATGCCTTGATAATATCTTTTCCTTTAAAAATAACATTACATTAGTAAGAGGAATAATATAACAAATAAAATATGTGCAGAAACTAGACCAAGTACAGTTTAAGCAATACACAGTATGAGTTCAAAGTATAGCAGATGGAATGTCAAAAAATAAAATGGTACCTCCTGCAGAAGTCAGTATTGCTAATCTATTGCATCTACCTCCTGTACTTAAAGGTTGCAATGTCTTTTACAGGAGTCTATAATTCAGTATGGTTAAATGTATGGGTTTCTTACACAAAAATAACCCTTAGTATCTCTTTGTAAAATGCATGAAATAAGCTTGAATTTTTAACCACATTATAAGTTCTGCTTATACTAAGAAACACCACTCAAGGCACCTTAGTCATCAGAGAAAAAATGTAGTCATATAGTGGTATGCACACTTCTGTTCTTAAAGAATTTGAATGAAGAATTAATAACATGGCTAACCAGCCTATGTAGTCCCAGAACTTTCTAGAACTTAGGCTTCCTATGAGATACTGCTAAAAACAAGCATCCCATGAAGGTCTGAGATATTCCCTGTGGCAAAACATAAAAGTACCACCCCCACAAAGCACTTTAATAACAGTCCCACAATACACAGATTTCATTTTTGATAGATTTTATGTCAAAATGTTTACTTCTGCTCTGTCCCCATGCCTGATATAATTTGTACGTCGAGTAACATAAAATATAAGTGCATTGTGTGTCAGTGAAAAGGATGCTTTCTATATATTCCAGAGAGGTATGATTACAAATACAGAGGCATACAGATGTATGGAAAGACAGAAATACCGAGCACACTGCATAACAAAGTAAAAACCTGTGTTAGACTATTTCTATTCTACTGAGATCACAATTCAGATTTCTTTAATATATTTTCAAGAAAGCGTAAGTTACAAATCAAACTTATTCGGCATGAAAACCAAATAACCCTCAGCAACTCTAATATACTGAAAAAATAATTACAATGTTCATACAATAGTTTTATAACATCAGGCCACAGAAAAGGTCACAAGAGGCTAACAACAATGTCAATCCCCTATGTTGACATGCTTCAGAGATAGGCTGCAACAACCTGGGTTAAAGATACAAGGTCAAGAAAATGAAGACATATTCAGAAGAAAACAAGCACAAATGAAAGTAATTTTCCAGTACATTTGCAATGTCATATTTAACAAAGTCTACCAGGATACCATTTAAATGTTTCTGTCTAAATCTGTTTTATCATGTCTCTGTTAACTAATTTGACTGTGAAACTTGCTTTAAACAAAACCACTGCTGTTTTCCTGGTGACAGTTTGCTACTTAAAAAACACATGCTTTCTCAGTGAGCTACACAGGTAAATTTTCTAAGCTGTTTATATTCTCACTATGGACATTACAATGTTTCTCTTTTTTAGTAGATTTAAGATTAACTTCAGTTATACAAAATTGGTAGAATTTCTTAATAGACATTATCAGACCATCACAGGACTGATATGTTTTATGTAATAATAATAACTGAAGATTAGATATCTGCATAATGCCTTGTAATTAACATCACAGTAATATGTAAACAAACTAATTCTATGCATGTGGAGGAATACAAACTGGGCCATGCCAGAAAACATAATTGCCAAATATAGTTTTTTGTTCCTGGAGTGCAAGCTGCTGACATAGTATGATAAGAGAATATGCTTTGTTTGTTTTGCACCATTTCTATAACTTCAATAATTTAAACAAAAATCAAGGCAATATGAATCATAATTACTGATACTGTTAAATGTATAAATGTGCATATAGCTTTTTCAAGGCTGACCTTTTAAACCATTTCTATTATTTTACTAACAATTCTATTTAAGTGTCCCTTCCTACCTCAGGAACAGATGATATAGTTTGATATACAAACTCCTGTAAAACATCCTTTTATAATTCTGACTGTTTGCTGCCCTCTGTCACATAATTCCCATGCAAACATTATATTAAATATTCGTATATGGTCAGTATGTTTTTCATTTTGATGATGACATACTTTGTCCACTACGTTTGCAGTGCAAGACCACCTTCAGTACTAACAGTTTGTGGTTATTTTTTATTGATATTTTTAACCTGAAGGGCTGATGAATGAAGACAATGAGAGGGAGAGAAGGTTGGATGATGTGGGGATAGTGAATCAGGAAGTGCAACAGATTAGCAAGGAGGAAGTAAGGATAGCTATGAAGAGGCTGAAGAATGGAAAGGCTGTTGGTCCAGATGACATACCTGTGGAAGCATGGAGGTGCTTAGGTGAAATGGCAGTGGAGTTTTTAACCAGATTGTTTAATGAAATCTTGGAAAGTGAGAGAATGCCTGAGGAATGGAGAAAAAGTGTTTTGGTACCATTTTTTAAGAATAAGGGTGATGTGCAGAGCTGTAGTAACTACAGAGGGATTAAATTGATCAGTCACAGCATGAAGTTATGGGAAAGAGTAGTGGAAGCTAGGTTAAGAAGGGAGGTGATGATTAGTGATCGGCAGTATGGTTTCATGCAGGGAAAGAGCACTACAGATGTGATGTTTGCTCTGACAGTGTTGATGGAGAAGTACAGAGAAGGTCAGATGGAGTTGCATTGTGTCTTTGTGAACTTAGAGAAAGCATATGACAGGGTGCCTAGAGAGAAGTTGTGGTATTGTATGAGGAAGTCGGGAGTGGCAGAGAAGTATGTAAGAGTAGTACAGGATATGTACGAGGGTAGTGTGACAGCGGTGAGGTCTATGGTGGGAGTGACAAATGCGTTTAATGTGGAGGTGGGATTTCATCAAGGATCAGCTCTGAGCCCTTTCTTATTTGCAATGGTGATTGACAGGTTCACAGATGAGATCAGACAGGAGTCCTCATGGACTATGATGTTTGCGGATGACATTGTGATCTGTAGTGAGAGTAGGGAACAGGTGGAGGAGACCCTGGCAAGGTGGAGATATGCTCTAGAGAGAAGAGGAATGAAGGTCAGCATGACTAAGACAAAATATATGTGTGAATGAGAGGGAGGATAGAGGAATGGGGAGGATGCAGGGAGTAGAGGTGGTGAAGGTGGATGAGTTTAAATACTTGGGATCAACAGTTCAGAGTAATGGTGAGTGTGGAGGAGAGGTGAAGAAGAGAGTACAGGCAGGGTGGAAAAGAGTGTCTGGAGTGAATTGTGACAGACAGGTACCAGTAAGAGTGAAAGGGAAGGTCTATATGAGCCCAGCTATGTTATATTGGTTGAAGATGGTGGCACTGATGAAAAGGCAGGAGTCAGAGCTGGAGGTGACAGAATTAAAGATGTTAAGATTTGCATTGGGTGTGATGAGGCTGGACAGGATTAGGAATCAGTTTATTAAAGGGTCAACTCGGGTTAGACGGTTTGTAGACAAAGCCAGAGAGGTGAGATTGTGTTGGTTTGTACATATGCTGAGAAGGGATGCTGGGTATATTGGGAAAAGGACGGTAAGGCTGGAGCTGCCAAGTAAGAGGAAAAGAGGAAGGCCTTAGATAAGGTTTATGGATGTGGTGAGAGAGGACATGCAGGTGGTTGGTGTGACAGAGCAAACTGCAGAGAACAGAAAGAAATGGAAACAGTTATCCACTGTGGTGATCCCCTAACGGGAACAGTCAAAAGAAGATTTTTTAAGCTGAATTTTTTTGCAGTCCTAGGTATTCATTAAAGATCCTAGCATGAGATGTTTGACTCATGCTAAAAGGGTCCTGCTCCCACAACATGCTAGTTTGTGATTTAAAGAATTTTAGTCGCAATGATGTAAGACACCATTATCAGTTAATCTACATGTCTCTGAATCACATTTACTACCACGATGTACAGATCACTGGAGATCTGCATTCTGTGATAGTAAACATCTGTTCATGTAGGCAGTGCTGTTCCCCTGCCTGGTCACTCTCCCACACACTTAGGTACACAAAACACAAACATGCTCACACACACACACACACACACACACACACACACACACACACACACACACACACACACACACACACAAACACAAATATACACACCACAGTCCTGATGCATGTCCCTAATCTGTCTGTCCTCCTATGATTTCCCCCAACCCTGTAATATTTGAAATGCCATTATGGCATGTATCATGTATCCATTCTGCCCTGAAGGTATAGTGTACTCCCCTCTGATCCCCACACTGATGTTGATGCCATTATAGCACTTTAATTCTTGATTTATCCCTGGTGTCTAGTTGTTCATTCCATCCCAATTACAAGCCAAGTCAATTCACAATATTCAAAAGTTCCCCAAAGCCTTAAAGAGGGCAATATAAAATAGATAGTGGGGTTGAGTCTGTTGATTCTGTTATCTAGGTTTACCTTAAAGGAGGCAAGGGTGCTTTAATGCTTGAAATGTAGTGGAAGTTTGTTCCAGAGGTTGGAGATACATTGGTGTATCAATCTATCACAATGCACTTTATTTATCCATGGATGAAGGGTTAGTTCCTTTAACTTGATGTTTGAGGAGCATTTTTTTCTACAAAGGTACAGGAGGTCAAAGATGATTTGATCTTTCATGGCTCAAAAGGCTAGACACAGATAAGCATGGAGAAGTCTAAATGAAACCAAGTATAGACAGAGAGTTGCCAGTCTGTCCTGATAACTAAGACTTTTGAGATTACTGATCTTTTCAGTTAAGAATCTGCAAAGTCTCTCAAGTTGAGTGATATGGTTAGACAAATACATGACAGAACTTAATTAGACTGTTAACATTTACACTGAGATGGAAACACATTTAAGTAATAAAACAAAGTATTCACACAACCAGGTTTTTATTTACTGTTTAGTAAAACTGATGTACATAAACTCTACAGATGCATAGATATATGTTAAAGAAATACAGAATGGTATTCTGTCAAAAGATTATTATGAATTTTATATGTAGAGAAATCTAGATTGCCTGTGATTTTTGCAGCTCTAAAACTGCATAAAGACACCGATGAACCACCATAGGTTCATAGGTATATACTAGGCTAATGACTACCAGGGTCTTTATATAGCTAGCTGTGCAGTTCAACATAGTTGTTTTCCCATGTATCATGGGTGTTTTTTAGGAAATGGTGTGTTAGGAAGTTTCTAGAGGTTAAAGATCTGTATGTTAGAGATATGGGTCCAGACTTCGGTTGAATTTCCAATTTCCCATCCATTGGTCAAGGTTAGACTTAAATAGGGTTAGGGATGGACTCTGCTTCACATGGATGGGGAGCCTGTTCCAGAGCATGGGGATCCTCTGAGACACATTATCTGTCTCATCAACATGTCTTGTGTCATAAGCAAAAATGAAATCCTTGGATCTAGTTGTTCTGATGTTGTTCATTTTGTAGATGCGCTAAAGGTCCATCAGAGCTGGATGTGAGGATACCTTGTATGCCAGGCATAGATCCCCAGTGACAAAAATTGTGTCAGGGGTTAGTTTAAAGACATAACCTTTGAACCTCTTTGATAGCAAAATTCAGAATACTATGTACTAAAGGTTGATTCCTATATTAGGGATTATTTCACTTCGTATCCAAGTAATACTATTTTAGTTACAGCTGATATACAGTCATTGTATACCATTATACAAAATGATGTTGAGATAGATTGTTTAAGTAATGAAGTTTTGAAAGATTAATGCTTAACAACTAATGACAGCAGGTTGATTTTGGGAATGATGGACATTGTATTACACCACAGCTTTTTATATGTCAAGAAAAATGTTTTTAACAGGGGTGTAGTATAGCTTTGGGGTAGCAATGGCTCTAAGGTATGTCAACTTGATTCTTACCAACTGGGAAATATTTAGTTTACATTAATGGAATGTATTCACATGTTAAGCATTGGCTTTGATTTGTGGGCAATTTTTTTTGTATGGAAAGGCAGTTCTGAATTATTGCTGAAATTTTACAGGGGTTAAAAAAGACCATATAACTGTTAAAGATAAGATGTGCATCTGAAAATAAAGCTGAATTTTACATGTATATAAAAATAGTATTTTATTTAGTAAGCAATGAAAATTCATTATAAAAATGTACTGAGTAATAGTATTTTGCATTACAAAGTATGCACTCTTGGAAATTAAAATGTAATATGTCAAGCTAAGCATATTAAAGACTTGACTCATGAAAATTACACTATAATGCAATAAATGAAAGTGCTAAAAGAGAGTTTTTGATAAGGGAGATACCCATAAACAAGTACAGATGAGGGGATTGAGAGAGCTTCACCCGAAAACAGAGAGATTTTGATAAGTGAGAATAATAATAACATTAAGATAGTAGGAGATAGGACAGGGTCAATGGCATTCACTTTCTCTATATATTTTAATAAAATAAAAATATGATAATTGTTAACATATAGTACTGTATAATTATAAGCAAAAAACTAAGAATGAAACCAAAGTTTAATGCAAAGAAAGGTAAGCACTTAAAAACAAAATTGAATTCAAAATAAATGCAAAGCTGAAATTCTGAAAAATGGGACATGTAAGTGTAAATATTGTTCACAATGTAGGTTTAATATTGTTCACAATGTAGGTTTACTGCACAAAGTATCAGTTGTTATTTTGTACATATGCAGAAGCTGATTTGGTTACAATTGTATTATTCATATCCTTCTGATTATGTGTTATATATCACCTTTTGCAGTGGATGTTAATTTTTTAACCTCTGACTCACTCACACTCAAAATAAATTCAAATCTCACACACTCAAACACATATGGGAAGCCGGACATAGATTTCCAGCTGTGTACCCTCCCCAGTACAAATGGTTAATGCTGCCACCAAAGTCAGATAGGTCTACACATCCTTCAAAAGGTGATCAATTATTAAAAATTAAATATCAAAATAAATGATAGCTATGACCAGAAGTAGCCAGGCATTCAAGGTGACCAGGGGAGAATCAAATAGGTATAAACACTCTCTAATCTTTAAAGAACATACTGATTGTCCAGCGACAGTGTAGAGTAATGAAAAACATTTAATAATAAGTAAAATGATTACACAAATGTAAATTAATAATTTGCAATAAACACCAGAATTCAATCACCAGAAATATAAAATTAAACTGTAGGATAGAAGTCCATCATTTAAAAAAAAAATCTATCTAAATACCTAAACTTTCCTAATCTAACTAGAGAATACTGTCCCTGATCTAATCAAAAACATAACAGCAAAGCAAAGGCAGGCTTACAGTTTTTGCTGAGTTCTTTTTCTTGGGTATCCACTGCACTCACTGTAAGTGACTGCAACTCTTAACTAACTGCTTTTCAACTGACTTCAGCAGTCTCTTTTATGATCTTGGTTAAG